>NC_016091.4:43802315-43950039 GCF_000004515.6 Glycine max
TGTCTGCAGTTTGGTATTATTAAATGTGCTTTAGATCCAAAATTATAAATTTCTCTGTTCAGTTTTCTGTACAAAAGGCAATATATTGCTAGGCGTAAATTTAGTTATATTATTTTTTATGATAAAAAATTTGAGAAGTATAGCACAACTAAGGGGACAAAAGGTATATGCTCTGAAATGGAAAAGGAGAAAAGAAGGAAAAATAAATAAAGAATCAAGGATGTAGCTAGGCTCTCTAGTCTCTGTTATCATAAAGGGACCCTCACTTGAAGCAGTCATGAGCTAAGCACTAGCGAGAGGAATTCTGTTTGGATTTTGAAATTCTTTGGGAGAGAACCAGGTTTCTTGAATACCTGGAGTGTACACTGTTTTCCATCAATAAATATCATTTTAGTCTATAATCTGATCCAGTTTCTATCCCTCTAATACTGTCTTCAACATTCAGTTGACTTACATGCTTTTATACCATTATAGCCTCATTCTAGTTGTGATATTGGGTCTTCCAAAAATTATTGTTTTGCATTCAAGATTCAAAAAACCTTATGAATAATTGTTTTCTTTGACTTCTAATTTCTTTTATGCAGTACTTAGAACAGCTTTTGGGATCAATTCTCTTTTGTTGGGTAGCTTGTGGTGTAAGCTTAGCTGCACTTGTTGAGGTAATATGTTCTTCTTTTGTATAGTCCATGAAAATTTACTAGATCTTGAATGAGGTGAAGTGCAAGGTACCTTGGTTTTGCCTTATGAACAATGTCAAAAAGCCTGTCGTCAATGGAAAAGGCTGTTTGTGTTACCTATATACAGAACATCAACCTGCTAGGCATTATATTTTAAATTCCAGTTTTTGATAATAGAAAACAAAAGGATATTGGTTGACTTTATGTTCTTAACTTTGTTACTGCAGCTAGTAAAAAATGCTGTGCTATGCAATACCTGCAGCAGCCTAGGGCTGCTTTATTGCTATAATGCACTACGATTATTATGGAAAATTATCCTATCCTATTTTTACCCACTTTTTGATGACCCAATAGGATTTAATAAGCTTATCCTTGCTTGCCGTATTAGTTCAAAAGTTTTGTTGGGGGAGCTAGGTTAGTAATTAGTTGGATAGGATATAATTTTTTCCCTCTCAATCTTGTCCCCACTTGCCCTGTGCCACTCCCCAAGGCTCCAACCACCTCTACTTCCTGCCACTGCTATCACCCTGCTAACAACACCATCCCCTCATCCACCACCATCTTTCATAAGGGTAATTTTTTTGTTTATATACAATTTATAATACCGTTCGTTAGGCTATTTGGTATGCAGCAAACAGTGTTTTCAATGGCAGATGGCGGAAGGACGAAATTCCACCATATAAACACGCCATTGAGCATTAAGGCGGGTCTGCCTTCACAAACTGCCCATGGCGGTTGGCAAAAAATCTGCCACGCCATTCCGCCATTGTGGCTCCTTGGCCGCTATTTAACAACACCAGTCAAACATTGGATAGAATAAGAGTTTACCTGACACATGCAATCATATCATTTGTGATTCTGATGTTGTTCTCATTATATCTTAAAATTCAAACATGACCTGAACCAGATAATACAGTGCTACTTGCATATATGTTGTACTAAATTTAATGTTGTTTATCTTGTGCCTTGTCACCTTCTGTTTTATTTCTTGCCATGCATATTTTTGCAAGCCCTCCTTATTTATCCCCTGAACAGAGATAAGCTTCTTCTTGATAAACTCTGGAAATCTAAATGTTTTTAAGTTTTTATTTGGATAGTGGTATTCTTTTACTGTATTCTGATGAACTTTTTCTTTGCCACAAACAATTAATTTTCTGTGTTTCAGACAAGGCACCTTTTCTTACCCGATGCAGAACCTGATAATTTCCTTCAATATTGTTGTCCATGGCTACTTCCTGCTCTTCTTATCAATGAAAACAGTACCGATCTCAATTGGGTTGCCAAGGTATGAGAAGTTTCTGTAATTGATGATATATTTGATATCATTAATGAAGACAAAGACATTACCATCGGAAATGATTAAGTATTTGCACTGTCTCTTTCATTGCATGTCAGGATACTAGACTTTCTAATAATTGCTTATGTTTGTTTATCCCAGATCTTATATTTTGACTTTGTTATTTATGTATTGTATTCTCTAACAAAATTCCTTTATGCAGGTCACTTGTCAACCTTTGACAGTTCTTATAAAAAACCACTTCACTTCAATTTTTTCAGTTTCTATGGCTCTGCATTGCAGTAAGAAACCAGGATCAGAGAAGGGAACACTAGTGCTTCAGAGTTCCATTTTGCATTTTGCTCAGATATCTGAGAAAGAACGAGACAAACTCATAAAGAGACATATGGTATGCTTGTCTGCACTCTAGTGTCCTTTTGTTTTACTGAAAATAAATTTTCTGCTTGTTGGTTATGTGTCGACTATAGTCTGATCCACGTCCAGTTCAAAGCTCCTCTCAATAGCATTTGCATTTTTCTGTATTTTGACATGAAAATTGGGGCTTATGCACGCTGAAAATGGTGCCCCAAATACATGTTTGTGTATGGAAAATATTCTGATACATTTGGTGTAACACTTAAAGGAATTTTTTTTTCTTGATTATTTATTACTTGTTAAATGATGGAAATGTGACTTCTCTTTTACAAATCAAACGATAAAATTCTTACAAAAATGAATCAGTTTTTATAATCTTCAGATCAAAATAGTTTCTACTAAACATTTTTTTTAGCTAAGTTATTTTCTGTAAAAATTGTTGGGCCCTTAGTTTTGAAGTTCCTTCCTTCAGTTCAATCACACATTGTAATTCACAAAATACCTTGTGGGCATTTTTTGAAGCTCATTGACATGTATGTGACACCCTCTACCCCTCACATATATATTAATAAAGGAATAAAAATTCAAATATTAATTAAAAGTATTTTTAAAACATTTTTAAATACAAGCTTTTCAAATGGGTAAAAGGCTCACGTTCACTTTCTTCTACATCATATTCAAACTTGTCCAAATAAATAATAAAGTCATCTCGACTCAAAGAAAGTCATATAAGTCTCATACAATTAATATAAAACCTATATCCTAATGTCACATCCTATCAGAGCGTGGTGTTCCCGTGTCCTCTAGCATGAGGTTCTTCATAGTCATCCACCTATTCATCTGCTCCCCCGAACACAAGTTCAAGATCATCACAGGATCCAAACACAACAACACACAGGGAGTGAGTTATCACATTCCTAACTAATAGAGAAACAAGACAATTAAATATACATATTATATAAATGAGATACCACTTGCTTAAACATAGCTCACGTAACTTCACCACTTCGTCATTCAAAATTCACTTTTCAATTATCAATCACATTACACAAGAATCCCACACTTCGATCAAGATATAATAACACATCAATTAGCAAGCATATGCAATAGTTATGCTAAGACTCAATTCTATATGCAATGTGGTACCATGTCAGTGAAAAACCACCCTGGGGCGCTTAGGAGTACATAACAAGACACACCACACAATGGGTTTGTCAGGTCACTCTCACTAAGTAAGATCATAGGGAGACCAGTCAGGGTCACGATGTTTTGCGAGAATGCTCCAACCATATGAGATCAGCATAGGCTTAAAGGAGCACTCAAACCCGGTGACCCCCAAGGCCTACACTCCAAAGAGTCCGTCAGGGCCTCTCCCTCCTGATTCAGGTCCAACCCGTAAAATAATTTTTTTTACATGCAGACACTGCTCATGAATTATACAATACTCACGACCTTACACTCGTGTTTTAAACACGTTCAACACAATTGCGCTACGATTTAACACTGGTTCCTAAATAGGAAACCTATATTTTCTCTTTAACACTGCGCATCAACGCTTTTCTCAAGATAACGCTGGTCGGGTATTGTACAATTCATGGCTTACAACACAAGTAATTTCACATCAAGTGTTAACTACACACTTATCCACAACTAGAACTTATTCACAATTTCACATCTCATAGTGTCACAATCCACCATCACATGTTTACACGTATCTCACAAATTAACACATGTTCAACTTTACACTTATACTCAATCTCAATAACAATATTATAATCTCAAAGCAACATGTTATTCTACAATTCATCACATACTCACAATTTGAATTATCATTTCATATCCTCAATATAACAATTTATATAAAAGACTATCACAACATGAGGACTAAAACCCTTCAAATAATATTACACAATTATATCCAAATCATAGGTTCAAATATACAAATATCAAGAGCACAATTTATCAAGCAATTTTCATCAGGACATCAATATTTTATTTATAATCATAAAGGAAAAATTGCAATTTAACAAACATCCCAAAATAAAATCCCAATTTAATCCTCTAAGGATCCCTACACATGTTCTCACTAATCCCCAACTGTGAATAACTCATCCCTTACCTCTAAGCGGGCTCACGTGTCTTCAGCCAGCGATAACAACATCTCTAGCGGTTCCCGGAAATTCTTTCAATTATTCATCCGACTGCTCCGATAGAATTCCCAAACGTCAGAGAGACGGAGAAGAGATTGAAACCTCCACTTGTACTGTCTTCATACGATTCCTTTTTCTCCCTCCACGAATATTATCTCGCAAATCCCAACGGTGGAAGCGTGTGGAATTGAATTTCGAACAACATATCCAAATTTCACAATAATCCAACGGTTAACGAAACCGGGATCGTAGTTTTACCAAGACAGCTCTGGGTTTCTGCGGGAAAGAAAAAGGCTACAATGCGAAGGATTTTTCTCTCAGTTCAGACATGATATCGAAATTCCCAACGGTGAGAATGCTCGGAATTGTGTTGCGAACATGATACTCAAATTTCACGACGATCCAACGGTGAACGGGTTCGAGATCGTCGTTTTTCTGAGACTGGTTTGGTGGGCTGCGGGAAAAAAAAAAGGGTTTTGAGAGAAGGGGAAAAACGAAAATGAGGCCAAAAGGAGGCAGCTGACTTAACATAACTATTTATACCTAGGGTACTCAGCCTATTATTTGCTCTATATTTATTTATTTATTTATTTATTACTAAAAAGCTTTTTAAATTTATTTACGAAAAATTGGGATGTTACAATGTACATTGGTAATATTTTTTATATCATTTATTTTTTTGGTCAGACAAATTTTGTATCATTAATAATTGTTGTTTAAGGAGACATTTCTTTACAAGTTAATATTTTATTCTTGGACTTTTGTACTTCTAGGTCTCTATTGTCAGCTGTGTTTTATCTTTGTGCTCTTGTTCATCGAGCGCCATAGCCCCTTTCTTTTCGAGGGATACAGTGTCACTTGAAATTCAAACAATTGTTGATGGATTTCTGGACTTGTGAGTTATCTTTTCTTCCTTTGTGTTTAACTTCTGTTCCAATTGGAGTTTGTTCTTGAAATGAAATATGTAATTATTTTCAAATAATGTAGGGATGATAATCATGCAAGTGCTTCTGTTGTTGATAAAATCAACATTTTCCGCCCAGATAGAGTTTTCATGGTAATTTTGTCTTAAAACTTGACAACATTTAGGTATCATTTCCCTGTCTATCATTTTCTTTCTAGTCCTCGCTGTTTCTAATAAATTCAATTATATTTTAATTGGCAGTTTTTGGTAGAAATTCATTATAAAATTGCAGCAGCATCTCATTACAGACATAAGTGCCACCGATTGGCTGGAATTGAGGTGCTTATAAGTATTCTTGGGCAGAGAGCTGCTGTTTTAAGCACTTCCAAGTAAGTTCTATGGACTGAAATTTGATGTATGACATTTTAATTACATTGTACTCATGAAATCTAGTATGTATCTGTATAGTGTTGATAAGTTTGGATTATTGGTCTGTGTATTTTATCATTTACTTAAATGTTGAGTAAATGCAGTTACCTTATCAACTTGATTGGGTCATTGATTGAATGTCGTGCTTTACAAGACCAATGTTGTTGTATACTCTCTAGCTTGTTGCTATATTTCAAAAACAGTCTATCTACAGATGTGACCAGTATGCTTGGGGAACAGCTCCAGGTATATACTGTTTCATTTTTACACTGTTTTCAACTCTTCTGATTCCTTATATCAATTTATATTTAGTAGAATGTGTTCCATCCAGTTTCTTGTTTCAAAGTTGGTGGCGTGTTGCATTCCTTCTAAAACCAAAGAATCGTGTGATGGCACTGCATCACAAGCTTTATCTCTGCTCCGTATGTTAACTGTGGATTCTGATTCATCTATGTATGATTATGTTAAAGTGAGTTTCTGATATTCAACTTATATCTGTTGTATTAAGGATCTTGTCTTGTTTCAATCTGTTGATATATGAAAATAATTTCTTACAGGAATTGGAGCCACTCCCTGAATTAAAAATATTTGATGAGATAAGGAAGTTCCATGAAGAATTATGCCACACTTACTCTATACGCGACCACTTATTGAAGGTAAATAAGTATCATTTTCCATTTAATTTTTATGGCTGTAGAACATCAAGTTTCAAGATAATTTTCTCTTGTTTCTGGTACATTGTTATTTTCAGTTTGTGAAGAAGTCTTGCTACCTTCCACCAAGGTTGCTTTTATCAAGGTGACTTCCTTTGTTCAACAATCTTTCCTATTTTATTATCTTCCATAGTTTTCTATGACGATGGCCCAAAATTGTTTCCTCTTAGTTAAATATAACTAAATACCGGTTTAATAGAAGTACTAGTTTGTACTGTATGTGCATGAATTTGTCTAGCAGGAGAGAGAATTAGTGGACAAGTATTTGAATATGTTAAAATATTAAATGGACAACATTATAACTTGCAATTTGATTTTGTGGTTTTAAACTGCTTTAAAGTTTCTGAAATGCTTGATTCTTAAATCTGTTTTTTCTCAGTCTCCAGGCATTGCAAAAGAAGTTACTGAATGTAGAAACCTTTCAAAGAGGTGGGAAAGCAGAAGTTTTTTCTAAAGACAGATATTGGCATGGTGATCATGAAATTGTGCCTGCAGTCTGGAAACTTGTTCACATGTGTGGGTCAGATGATGCAAGTGAAGTTCGAGAATTGGTTTCAGATTTCATTTCTAGGGTATTAATTCTGTTAGTTTTTGATTTTGCAACTTTCAGACAGTGATAGAAGGGTGAGAAGGAACTTCATGTTCTCTTGCTCAGCTTGTCTTTTCCCTTTAACATGTTTTCCCTTTTCTCCTTTATTGCCTGCCTCGTTAATATATTTTTATGGTAAAATTTTTATGATGAAAGGGAGTATTGCTTACTTCTGGATCCCATATCATTAGTTGGGTCCTTTCCCACAAGCTGCTACCTTTTGTGCCATCCTATGTGGACCCCTATTTGACAATTTTTGTTTTAATCTTTGTCTTATATTTTATTGGGAAAAACTCAGGTCCCACATCGGCTAGTGATAGTGCCAAAATAGAGTATATAAGTGGAAGACAACCCTCATCCCATGAGCTAGCTTTTGGGATTGCATTAGACCCAAACCCACATTCTACGATATCTTAACTTTTGCTTCCCTACTTATATGCCGTCACACGTTCTATCATCACTTCTAGAAATTTGGTTCCTTCATTGTTGTTGTGCTGCTGCAGGTTGGTGCTGGAGACCCATATTCTGTTGTTTTCCATCTTCCTGGCGAGACTAGTCATCTTCGTCTTGGTAAATCTATTGATATCAGCAGTGCAATGGAAATCAGTTCTGACTTGGATGCATGCATATCTGAAGAACTTCTGGTTGTCCTTTTGAAATTTCTAATGAAATATCTGATGGATGATTCTGTGAAAATTGTTGATATGGCATCACAAACTCTTCGTGTAAGTCATCCAACTGGCAATTGGCCTGTGAGGAAATTCAACAATATTTATAGAGATTTTTCTTTATTATATTCTTGAATTGGTTCTATATATAGCTGTATTTTTTTTTTTTTGGCAAATTGTTTGTGAGGTATCTGTTCTATTTGGTCCTTATTTGAATAACTTCTGTTATATTGAAGTTTATTCATTTTATTGGTTTGAAACTGAATGTTAATTACTTAGTACATAGTACTTATAAAAATGGATCAAGGTGTTTAATATTTGTTTTCTTTTTTGGAGTTTTAGTCTTTTTGCACCACTAAGTTGCAGATTTCGCCCTCTTTTATTGCTTCTTATGTAAATAATTGCATCAGTGGTTTGGATTTGCAGGGAATACTTTCAACTGAAAGAGGCCAAAGTGCTTTACAGTCATTTGATTCATATCAGAGGTCTCTGATTGAGGTAATATTTTAATCTGGGCTGAAAAGAGTATTCATTTTCTTTTGTTAAATTTCAGTTTAAAATCTATAAATTGGAATTTGCGGAATTTTTTAATATTACTTTCATGTAGGGTTTTCTATCTTTGCATTAGTTGAAATTTTCTACGTTATTGTTCTTGCTTTTAATGGCCCATGATATCCGTGTATGATGAGAGAGGAAATTGAAAAGAATAATAGGCTACGAAGGATTGAAATTCACTAGTTTCTCCACTGTTCAAATTTCTGAAAAATTGGAAACAAGATATTAGAATTTTGAACTGTAAAGAAACTTTGGACTAGAGAATTTTGGTGAGTAGAAAGCTGGAATAGATGGGGGAAAAGCTTAAGAAACATAACATTTCCCATCCAAGTATGTTCCCAAAATCTCATTTTCGAGCCATCATCAACTTAAAATGCAAGAAATAGCTTGTTAAATGAGTATCCTGGTGTATTAAATTTCCAAGAACCTGTATGGTTCACATTGTTTGCTATGTTTTTTTTTATCGGCTAAAATATGTATTTTATATATATATATATATATATAGAGAGAGAGAGAGAGAGGGAGAACGAGAGAAAGAGTGAGTTTGAGAGGGAGACCACGTAGGAGAGCTCATGACAGTGTGAGAGGGAGTGCTCGTGACAGGGTACGTGGGCGTGCTCGAGTGGGAGAAAGTGAAAACGGAGGCCAGTTACACTATCGAGCCTCTGCTGGCCAACATGGGGGGAGGTACGCTGTTAGAGAAGGGAGAAGAAACTCTGTATAGGGTGAAAATAGGGGTTTTGCAGAGAGTAGAAGGGCAACCTATGAAGTGGATAACAGCCCTATTGGAACTGATGAAAGGTGGGTGGAAGTATCTCATAGGAGAAAGAAGAAAACAGATGTAGACAGAGGAATCTCTGTGCTCAATAAGCGACAAAGGCAAGATAGGAGAGGTACATGGAGAGATAAGGAGGATGTCACTTCCTTTTACTTCTCAAGATTCCCTGATGGGGTAAATGAGAAGTACTTATGGCAGATTTTCCAAAGGTGGGGTAAGGTGTGGGAGGTTTTCATTCACAAAGCTAAAAACAAGGCAGGACATAGGTTCGATTTTGTCAGGTTTAAGGAGGTTCAAGATGTGCAAAGGTTGGAAAGACAGTTGGATAATAGCATTGTTCTTGGTGGGATCAAAATGTTTGTCAATAAACCAAAGTTTGAAAGGGATAACGTGAATAGAGGCCATCCGCATGGTACTCCTACACATGGAAAGGGAAAACCACAGGAGGTGGACAACGGTCGTCAGAGAACATATGACACGGGAGGAAGACTTCGGTCCTATGTCGAGGTGGCTAGGGGGGTAACACCACTAGGGATTACCTTGTCTAATGACAACAGGCTAGTTCTGAGCCCTGTCATTTTGAATCCAACTATCGAACACACTGAGTGGCTACATAAAGCTTGGGTGGGCAGATTGAAGAATAAAGGGATGTTTGAAAATGTGAAGGAGGAACTGAGATGGGTTCTAGACCCCGATATCAACCCTCGCTATTGGGTTGATGATTGGGTTATCTTACCCAACCTCGAAGACGATAAGGCGCTTCGCTTAATGAATGAGGAAAGGACGAAGGGCTCCACACCTATTCTGGACCTCCAGAAATGGTCCCCACATATTCCTCCAACACACAGGTTGGCTTGGGTCTTGCTATGGGGCTTACCGCCAACTGTGTGGGAGGTAGTTTATATGGAGAAGGTGGTGGCGGAGCTTGGGGAGTTGGTGGAGGTCGATGAGATGGTCGAGGAACGTGGGAGGATGGACACGGCGAGAATTTTGATTAGGACGAACCTCAGGCCGGGTATCGAGAAGGCGGTCCCAGCTGTCATCGACGGAGTGGACGTCATTATTCACATTGTGGAAGACATGCAGGGGCTTGGAAGGAAGACGAAGCCCAAACAATCACCCATGTGGTACCCGCCATCACCCCTTTCAACGGAGCCAAACTCTCTGACGACATACGCTGGTCGAACCCCAGGGGATGATACCGACGGAGCTTCGTTGGATGGTGGGTTAGGCGGCTCTGACGGTGGCCTGTCTGGGCACTGGCATCGCACCCGCTCGTTCCTCGCGGGTCGCGTCCTTCGGACCCAACCAACCCACAACGGCCACATCGATTGGTCTGACGCGGTCAAACCTGACGTGGCCCAATCGTGTGGCGACAACCATCGCGTGGAAGACCAAAGTCAGCAGGGACCCAATAACGGTCACCTACGACAGGAAGGGAAAGTTTTTAAAGCATCGTCCCATAGTGGGTGCTGTGTTGACGCGCAAATGGAAAAAGCTATTTTGACCCAAACGGGTGCAGCGAAGGAGCAGAAAGAAGACACTGCTGTAGTGGCAGATTTTAACCAGAATGAAAAAGGTGTTGTGGCCTTGTCTGGTTCCAAAGACGGTATGTTGGAGGGAGAAAAGCAGATAATAGACCCATTTGACGAAAGAATAGCCTGTAGTAGAGGTCAATACAATTGCCTGCAAACTTCAACCCCTTTAACCGTAGGTCCTTCTCATTCTCAAAGGGAAGGGGGGGAGTTGGGCCAGCAAATAATAGGCCCATTTAATCCTGGTACGAAAGTCTATGTTAGAATAAAGGAATTTAAGGATGCTAAAACAGAGGCCCAATCTGTTCTGCCTTCTCACAAAGAAATAGCTTATCAGCCTTATGAGGCTCATTTGAAAGCTGATATGAAGGACCCGAGAGCCAATATTTGCAAGCAGGCTTCCCTGGAAGATCAAATAGCTCTAGTCAGCGACATGGGCCTTACCTATGGTCAGGAAACCCAGAAGATTAAGGAGTTGATGATTTACATGGAGCAACGCGATAATTCTGTGGCAGTGGAGAAGGGTATCAAGAACCATCAATCATGATTATTCTATCTTATAATTCTAGAGGGTTGGGAAGGGGGATTAAATGGGCGGCTATAAGGAGACTCAACTTAATTCATAAGACTGACCTTGTGTGTATTCAAGAAACTAAAAGGGAGCATTTTGATAAAACCATTTGCCAGTCAATGTGGGGGGATTCCACTGTTTCTTGGGACAGTGTTCCCTCTGTCCAAGCAGCTGGTGGTCTCCTTTGCTTATGGAATAATTCAGTTTTCCATGTAGATAGGAGTATAAAAGGAGATAGATTCTTATGTTTAGATGGAAGATGGGTGTGTGAAGACCACAGACTTTTTATAGTCAATGTATATGCCCCTTGTGACCTAGCTGGGAAAAGAAATCTATGGGAGGAGCTATATCAGTTGAAATAGTCCAATCCTGATGGTGTTTGGTGTTTCCTTGGTGATTTTAACAGTATAAGGAGCCAGGAGGAACGTATTGGTTTATCACAAAGGACAGCTGATAATTTTGATACTTCAGAATTTAATGCTTGGATTTCAGATATGGAGCTTCAGGAAATCAGAGGTTTTGGTGGTAATTTCACTTGGTTCAGGCCCAACGGATCTGCCAAGAGCAGACTTGACAGATTCCTTGTTTCAGACCAATGGTTAAACCTATGGCCTGACACCTCTCAGCATGTTCTCCATAGAGACTACTCAGACCATTGTCCTGTTATTTTGAAAACTCAGTTAGTTGATTGGGGTCCAAAGCCCTTTAGGGTGGTGGATTCGTGGCTCAACCAAAAAGGGTATCACAAGATGGTGAAGTAGGCCTGGATTAAGGATCAGCAGGGTGGATGGGGGGGTATAGTTCTTAAAAACAAGTTGAGAAACCTCAGAAACAACATCAAGCAGTGGAGTATAGTTAATGCTGAGGTTAACATTAGTAAAATTCAGAGTCTGAAGCATAAGCTTAATGATCTGGAAAATTCAGCTGGTGATAGACTCTTATCTGAAGATGAAGTCCAAGCCAAGAAGTCCATCCAACAACAGTTGTGGGAGGCCTCAAATGCTTATGAATCCCTGCTGAGACAGAAATCCAGAGAGAAGTGGATTAAGGAAGGGGATACTAATTCAACTTATTTTCACAAAGTTCTCAATTTTAGAAGAAATTTTAATGCTTTTCAGGGTCTCTTCATTGATGGCGATTGGGTTCAACAGCCTAATATAGTCAAGGAGGAAGTTCACAAATTCTTTCTACATAGATTTACTGAAGACAAGCAGTTCAGACCTACTCTAGATAGGGTTTTCTTCCAATCCATTGATCAGAATCAAAGAGAGGAGCTCACTGCCCCTTTTTCTGACCAAGAGATTAAAGAGGCAGTGTGGAGTTGTGGTGGAGATAAATGTTCGGGGCCCGATGGATTCAACTTCAATTTTATTAAGGCTTTTTGGAAGGTTTTGAAGGTTGAATTCAGGAGATTTGTGGATGAATTCCACTTTCATGGGAGTCTCCCTAGGGGCAGCATTGCTTCCTTCATGGCCCTGATTCCTAAAACAAGTCATCCTCATTCTTTAAATGACTACAGGCCTATTTCTCTCATTGGGTGCATGGATAAAGTCATAGCTAAGCTTTTGGCTAATAGGCTGAGGGGAGTTATTTCTGATATTGTTGATGAAAGGCAATCAGCCTTCATAAAAGATAGACATATCCTCCATGGGATTATGATCCTCAATGAGGTGGTTGATGAAGCTTTGAAGAGAAAGCACCCAGTTATGATCTTCAAAGTGGACTTTGAAAAAGCCTATGACACTGTATCCTGGTCCTTCTTGGATTATATGCTATCTAGGTTAGGTTTCTGTACTAAATGGAGACAATGGATTGCTGCCTGTCTCCAATCAGCATCCTTTTCCATCTTAGTTAATGGTAGCCCTACTAAAGAATTTGTCCCTACTCGTGGTTTGAGACAAGGGGACCCCTTAGCGCCATTGCTTTTCAATATAGTGGGGGAGGGTCTCACTGGTTTGATGAGAGAGGCCATTCTGAAAAATCTCTATCGCAGCTACCATGTGGGGAATCATAAGGAGCCTATTAATATCCTTCAATATGCTGATGATACTGTTTTTATTGGGGAAGCTTCTTGGGAGAATGTCCTTGCCATGAAGGCAATGCTTAGAGGTTTTGAGATGGCCTCTGGGCTGAAAATTAACTATGCCAAAAGTCAATTTGGGATTTATGGGGATTCTGTTAGTTGGGCTCATGAAGCGGCTCAGCTGTTGAATTGTAGGCAGATGGGTGTCCCCTTTCATTATTTGGGCATCCCTATTGCTGTCAAATCTTCAAGTCAGGTGGTGTGGGAGCCTTTGATTAGTAAATTTGAGGCTAAACTCACTAAATGGAAGCAGAAAAGCTTATCTATGGCTGGCAGGGTTACCTTGATAAATTCGGTTCTAAATGCTTTACCAATCTATCTCCTCTCCCTCTTTAAACTTCCTCAAAGAATAGTTGATAGACTGGTCTCTATGCAAAGGAATTTCATGTGGGGTGGGGAACATGACCAAAAGAAGATCCCGTGGGTTAAGTGGGATATCTTATGTCTCAACAAGAAGGAAGGGGGCCTGGGTATTAAGAACCTGGCCAAGTTTAATGCTGCTTTGATGGGAAGATGGATTTGGGAATTATATTCTAACCAGAATCAGCTTTGGATTAGGGTTCTAAATTCCAAATATGGGGGGTGGTCAGCATTGCAGAAGGAGAAAGTGCATCGCTGGGATTCTCATTGGTGGAGAGATCTTAGGAGATTATATCAGCACAACGACTTCAAGATTATCCATCAGAATATGGCTTGGAAGGCTGGATGTGGGGATAAAATCAGATTTTGGAAAGATAGTTGGTTGGGGGAGGAATGCAATCTGCAACAGAAATATTCTCAGCTCTTTTTGATTAGTAAGCAGCAGAATGATCTTATCCCCACCATGGGTAGCTTCTCTCAGAATAATTGGAGATGGGATTTGAAATGGAGGAGACACCTATTCGAGCATGAGGAGGGTGTAGCTGTGGCTTTTATGGAAGAGATCACTGCCTACAATATTCAGAGACACCTCAAAGATACTTTGTTGTGGAAGGCAGATCCTAGAGGAGTGTACTCTACTAAGTCAGCTTATAGGCTTTTATCAAATCAGAACAGACCTGCTATAGATGGGATGAATTTCCAGCTTATTTGGAAATTGAAAATACCCCCAAAGGCGGTCATCTTCACCTGGAGGCTTATAAAAGGCAGGCTCCCTACTAGAGCTAACCTCTATAGAAGAAATGTGGAGCTGCAGGAACTTACCTGCCCCCTCTGTCACAGTGAGCAGGAGGAGGCAGGACACCTTTTTTTCCACTGCAGATACACTATTGGCCTGTGGTGGGAATCTTTGATATGGATCCTGGCTATTGGAGCCCTCCCCTATTCTCCAGCAAGTCATTTCAGCCTATTCTGTGAAGGTTTTGATGTAGGAAGAAGTCAGTCTAGATGGTGTGGGTGGTGGATTGCCTTAACTTTTGCCATTTGGAAGCATAGGAACTTATTGATTTTTCAGGGCATTCCTTATGTTTCTTCCAAAGTAATGGATGATGCTTTATTCCTGGCTTGGTCCTGGTCTAAAGCTAGAGATAAGGATTTTAATATCCTTTTTAATCATTGGTCATCCAACCTAAAGGAGGCCTTTGCTTAATCTGGATTTTCTATCCTTTGGTTGGGCTTTGTGATGGGTTTTTGTATTTTTTGGGAGGCTGGCAGTTCACCTGCCTTGTATAATCCTACCATCAGTACCCCTGGTACTGTAATTATTATTAATAATACTATATATTTTCTGCCTTCCAAAATATATATATATATATATATATATATATATATATATATATATATATATATATAATCAGTACAAGTAGTACTAATATCTGTACATCCCAGTGTACATGTTGTCTATGCAAGATTATGGTATTGAAATATGCTTGAGATATTAGAATACCATAACCCCAATCTCTGAGTATACTGGAATACCCATTACAAAAAGTATCTATGGTCTAATCCCTCCCCTATACAAGAATCCAGATTTAATATTACTGGACCAAAAGTGGAATGGCAGCTCAAAATCCTTATCTAGATCCCTCCCCTATACATTGTTTGCTATGTTATTGTGGCCTTTGGATGCTAATTGGATGTATTCAGCAACAACATTATCTTATCCCATTGTGCGGTGTTGGCTGCATGAGTCAATACATGCCATTGGGCATTGTCAACCAAAGTTTCCATTTTTGATAAAAGTATAACACCATATAGCCCTGTATCAATTATGTAAAGAATTGCTTATTCAAGCAGTGCCTATTTAATCTACTGTCATAAAGTCTTACGCAATAAGCTGGATGCAAGTTTAAGAAATGGTTATTTACAAAATTAAGAATAAATAAAAACCTGTGAAAAAAATCTTTATCTTGAACTAGAATGTTTAGGATCCAGTTAGGGTGAAAAAATTAGTGACCAAATTTTTGGACCCATTTCTGTGCTTTGCATGGGTGACAATGCTAGTTTGTTTACAAAATCAGAAAATAAAAAACTGCAGGGATCCCAAAAGGTTGGGTAGCTAAGAAACTTCGATGACATAGTGATAACCAATAAATCTTTAAAATACATGCTTAAGTATTGAAGTGGCATACATTACTTTGGTTTTATATTTAGTTGTAAACTGAAAGTTTAAAATGCAAGCATGTCCATACTATTTATCCTTGGTACTAGTTTCCCTTGTTATAAATTTTATTGTCTACTAATGCAGGTGCATTCCAAAGGTGTCAATATTGAACTTGTGGAAAATCTCCTTTTGGACCTAGAAAGGAAGTCAAAAGGTATGTTGGTTGGTGTCTGCACGTCCATGATATTGTGAATGCCATTAGAGCTAATTTGATTCTAGTTAATGTTTTGGGCCATTAATCTAATAGTATAATTAGGCATTGTGGTAGGATTGATTTTTGGTATCTTATCCTTTTCATTTTCTTTTTGTTTCCAACATGGATATTTATAGCAATAACTTTAAATGGATGGGAGAAGGTTTGACAAGTCAATGACTGTATGTGGTTAAGTCTTTGAGATTTAGTTCTTTCCAAACCTATGGAGATTGAGAGGTGCTAAATTTTTTCCCAGCATTGCTCCTTATTGATAGTGGGGCTATTGGTTAAAACCCAAGTTCCTTGTTAGCTAGAGATGGTGGCAAGATAGATTACGGGCCTGTTTGTTTAAACTTGGATTGTTTAAACTTATTTGTTGAAATAAGTGCTTATTTTGATAAAATAAGCAGCTTTATGATTTTTTTTTGTGTTTGTTTAAACTGCTTCTGCTTAAAAAAACAGCTTTTTTGCTTATTTTAAGAAGCAAATCTTATCTACTTATTAAAAAACACTTTTTGAAAAAGTTCTTATTTTACATTTTTTTTAAAGTTTAATCAAACTGGTCCCTTATATGTTAAACAAGTGCTTTTTTCTAAAAAAATTAATTGAGCAGTTTTCTATTTTATGGTGTTTGTTTAAAGTGCTTTTGTATAAAAAAAGTGGGGGAAACCCTCACCTAGCGAGCCAGCTTTGTAGGATTGAGTTAGGCCTAAACTCACATTCTAAGATGGTATCAGAGCTTATCCTAAATCCATTAAATGGGACACCTACCATATTATTCACGCATCAAGCCCGAAAGTGTTGTGCGTGATAGGGTCTATTGGAAAAAACCCAAGTCTCACATTAACTAGATATAGTGATGACCATACAATCGGTTTTACAGGGTTGAGTCAGTGATTTTTTTCTGAGGGGCAAACCATAATTTTTTTCTCTGACAAATTAGTGATTTCTTTGGGGTAACCAATCACTTAAACCGAAGACTTCGGAGTCAGTTTAGGGGTAAAAGCTTCTCCTTCTCCCAGTAAATGTTTCTTTCCTCTATGTAATTAATATTAATTATTTTGTGATAATCTTTAATTTTTTCAGCTGAAGCAATTTCATTGGAGAAGTCCCCTGTGTGGGTGACAGATGGTAAAACTTTTGATATGTGGATTTGTCCATTAGTGTATTCACTTACTGTCTACTGCAATGATGTGATACTAAGGTATTGTGGACCTATCTAACTACTTAATGTTGACATTTAAATGACCATTAGTCGTTAGCATTAGCAACTAGCAGACCTTTATCAGGTTTTCTTTTTCTCTTCCTATTTCATCTCACTTTCCCAGCATATTGTAATTCCAGACTGTGTCAAGATATTATATGGTTTAAAGGTGAAGTTGCTGAGCTTCTTTTGCCAAGTATTTTTGTCAATATCGCTGCAAGGAAGGATCTGGAGGTTGATCTTCACAAATTAATCTGTCTGCAGGTTGTATTCAAGATATAGAATGTCCATCCTCAGTTTCTTATTTTCTTTCAGAGAGCTTATTTAGTCATTTAATATTATACTCAAAATGATAATGATATAGCATTGATTGAACTACCTACCACCTGCATTGTTAGACTAAAGTTAATATGTATTTTCTGCATAAAGTTAAAGTAATTTTGTTTTCCACAAGTAAACATGATGTGTTCTTGAATTTTGCAGTTGGAGGAGCATGTATTTACAGAGTCAAATAAGTTGATGAAATCCATTCAAGTGGTTTTGAATTGTCTTAATGAACTTCGTATTCGTCATGTTATGGAAAGATTTTCATTTGTGCCATCAAAGAGTGAAGTTTCCAAGGTGAATATAATTCAAATATCCTATTTTCATTAATATATTTTGATCATTTTGTTTGTAAGTTTGAAAACAATTGAAACAGAGGGAAATTATGAGGTTTGAGTGAGAAATTTGCTTGAGTCTCCTGGTCCTATCATATATGTGGAAATACTGCACATGGAGTTTCCTCTAATTAGGGAAACAATATTACAAGATTTACAAGATATTCAGCCTGGTTAGCCTAATTATCTACAACTGATACAAGGAAGCAATTACAATGAAATCAATCAAATATTCTAGCACAATTTCAGCCCATATATCATAAAATATTATTGTAATCTCAACCCTTCAAGCTAGTGCATATGAGTCATATGCATCTATATCTAGCATACTATGTATGTATGATATCCTTCGTCCACAAAGAATTCGGTAAAGATGTCTACTAGATCATCATTTGAATCAACAAATGATGTAGTGATATCCCTAGGAATAATCTTCTCACAAATAAAAGGATGTTCAATCTTTATTTGCTTTGTTCACTAATAAAAACTGGATTAGAAGCAATGACAGGGTTGCCTAACTATCGTGAATGAGATTCATAAAGCCTACTTTACATTTACATAAATTCCTTGAGAAGATTTTCATCCATACAGGTTCACATGTAGTAAGAACCATGGTACAATACTATTGGAAAGCCGCCTTAATTGCGGTCCCCCTAGCTTGCCTTAGTTGCGGCGGCCTTTTTGGGGCTGCCTTAATTGCGGTTTAGTCCCACATTGACTAGAGATATTGTCAAATTAAAGTATATAAATGGATTTTTTAGACTTTAATTAGGCCAAAACCCACATTCTAAGAGGATATCGGTGTTTATCCTAGATCTATTGTTGGGCCACCTGCATTTGCCACGCTCCAGACTAGAAGTCTTGGGCGTGAGGGGGACTGTTGGGAAACCTCTTTGGGGGTTGCCTTAGTTGCAGCCTCAAGGGTGGTGTCTTGGTTTCACATTGACTAGAGATATGGCCAAATTAAAGTATATAAGTGGTGGGCAACCGTCACCTTAAATGCCGATTTTGTAGGGTTGAATTAAGCCCAAACCACATTCTATGTAATACTGTGTTCGCACTAGACCTCTTAGTTACATTTTGCTCTTTACTCTTCTATGAAGTGAAATTTTCTCTGATAAGAACACTATAGTGTATCCAGAAGTATGTTGTCTGTTGATTGTATGACCTGTCCACTCTATGATCCCATGATTTACATGTTTCTTTCCCCTTTCAATCCTAGGTAGGATCTCAAATTTCTCAGGTAGCTGATGCCATGGTTCAATAGTCAGCTTTATGATTTTACCTTGCAACAACATGCTAGTTTCTTAATCAATAAGCTGATAAAAAAAAATCTTGCTTCATAGAAAAACAAAGTGGATGCTACCACATGTTAAATTTCAACTAAAAATCAATTGGCATTAGGTGAAGTTGCCTAATAGATATATAAGTTGCACCCTAAGAATTGTGGCAGGTGATGTGCGACTTTCCAACAACATAAACATATATGTTCTTTGTTTTTGTTTGTGTATTAACTGTTGAAGTGTTTGATATGACATATTGATGTTCTCTAGATTGCTGTATTTTAATTCACTTCTATGCCAATATAAATAAACTGTCCTTGATTTTATTCATAAAGAAGACATTTATTACTCTTGTAATTCCAATGTAATAAACGTTTTCTTTCCCAAAAATATCTTGCCACATTTAGTTTCTTAAAATCAGCCCTAAGGGCTGATTTTAACAAAACCCTATTTTATTTTGTTAATTTGCATTGCTATTTGGCTAAAACAAATAAGGTAGCAAGGGAAACTATGATAACTATGATTTGGTTTTGCAGAATTCAAGGCCTTCAAGTTATAGTTCTAAAACCCGGTCCACTCCTGCAAAGGCAAGGGAATCTGCAGTTGTTTCATATGCCTTGTCAAAGTCACCCTCCTCATGGGAGAAAGTATTATCTTCCTTGCATATTTACCTTTATAAGGTCAATTGTTTTTTAAAAAAGTAATCTGTGGAATGCAAAAGTTAACAATTTATTTATTTCTTTTATCTTTCAAGGTTTATTGGCTCTCCATCGACTACCTTCTTGTTGCCAAGCTGGCAGCTGTAAGTGGCAGATTCTATCCACTTCATTTCTCATTTACTTTCCCTTTGACTTTGTTTTGATGAGGGATGATATAGGTAGCAGGAAATAAAGGGAAAAGGAAATGAAAAAAACAAAGTAGAAATAGAGTGGAAAAAATCATTTGGATCGAACTAAGCTCTGATACCATAAAAGAATCTAAAAGAGAGAATTTAGGGAAAACTAAATTGTATGAGGTTGTATATTTTCAATCCAACTTACAACAGTCCCAACTGACTTATTTATACTAACAGTTTAACTCTAACTAAATGTTAACTAACTACAGTTAGTTGAGCATACAGCTGGGACAAGCCAGGTAAGCTGAGACTAAGAAGTAAAAGTCCTAATCCAAGTAAGACTTCTAATACCCCCTACCTTTCGGGGAAGTCCTACCCTTGTGGCCCCACCCCATTTCCTTCTCCGTTTAATTAAACAAGGGTCTTACCCTCTCTCTTACCTAATTCTCTTCCTCCCTCACTTCCCTCCTCCCAACCAAACAAATCGTTCCTCTTGGTTCCAATTTAGATTCCTATATTTTCTTTTTCTTTTTGTCCTGCTTATTTTTTTTTTTTTTTTAAATTTTGCTTACATGTGTTTCTTTTTCTGTTGTAGAGTTGTGGATCATATTTTACTTCAGTGATGTATGTAGAACATTGGTGTGAAGAGCAATTTAAGACTCTAACAATTGGGGGTCCAGATTTCTCCCATAACGAAATGGTAAGTTGTACTGAATATTTTTATATTTGATGCATACTTTTATGCTCAAGTTGGACTATATTATATATTATACTATTTTAGATTATTTTGTTTTTGTACTATTAACTTGATCCTTGGCATATATATATTTGTAAGCAATTTATGGGGATTGCGTAGGTCCATAATCATGTCTATTGTTAATTTGCATCTGTTCTTTTTGTTGGTTTCCATCATATCAGTTGCCGGATCATATTGAAATACTTGTTTCGGCAGTCACTAGAATCAACGAACCAGATAGCTTATATGGAATTCTTCAGTCTCACAAGGTCAGTGAGCATTATCTTTCCTTCTAAGAGCTTTGTCTCAACTGAATGCAAGGTGGTAGGTAATTGTCTCAGTTTGAGTTCTGACAGGTAGGTCATCTCACTAACCAAAAAGATATACATGGGCCCAACCAACTAACCCAGAGCCCAAAACAGAGACTAATACTGAGTAATAAAAAAGCAGGAATTATTTCTCGGATAGTCATCTTTACATAAATTTCTGTTTTCTAATATTTGCATATTTTTTAAATTTTATATCAAAGTACATGCATCCTAGATTTTTAAAAAAATCCCGTGCCTTTACCTGGTACCATGCCGATATCTGTGCAGCATAGGCCTTGCATGACAGCTTAATTGAAATACTGTGACAACCACTTCCCAAAGATAAGCTTTTATTTTGTGGAAACTCTTCTTTGGAATAATATAGTCCTCGTTGCTTCTTTGTGGTTTTGGAGTCATGTTTTATTTCACTAGTTATGTTTTGGTTCTTTGCCTTTCTTATTTATTTATTATATTGGTTGATGTGAATAATAGTTGACTTCTCAAATAATCACATTTGAGCATGAGGGAAACTGGGGGAAGGCCCTGGAGTATTATGACTTGCAAGTGCAATCAGATGCCTCAGTACAGAAGGATGGCTGTTCAAAAAGTATGTCATTGAAACAAACAGGAGCAGCAAACCCTTCATCTTTTGCCTCAGAGGTAGATGAGATGAGGCAGAGTAGACCTTACAAAGGGTTGATTAGATCATTGCAGCAGATTGGCTGCACACATGTGCTGGACATGTATTGCCATGGCTTGACATCAAGCAAGGACCAGCTTCCGCATGATTTAGAGTTTGCTGAATTGCAATATGAGTCTGCCTGGCGTGCTGGGAACTGGGATTTCTCTTTGCCATGTGTAGGAACTAATTTTCCTCCAACTCCAAATATCAAATGTGATCACTTCAATGAAAATTTGCACAGGTAATGTTTTTTTTATTCTTGTGCAGATTTTTAATTTGAACTCCATTGTTCAATTGTTATATTCTTTATTTTTAGTTGCTCTTTTCAAGCTATATATATTCCAAATGAGGAATTCTTTGATAAAATCATTGACCTGTCAAGTAGTTAATTGTTACTAAACTACAAATATTTTTACGAAGAATTTCTTTTTTATTTCTTTTGCAATCCTTTGTTTTCAGATGACTATCTATGTTAATGATTTTTTATTTTATTGTTTTACTTTTTAAAAAGGAATAATCGGCTTCAAAAGTTGAGAAGCCTATGACTTTCCTACTTGTTGAAAATTAGGATAAAATAATATACATTTATTATTAGTAGGTATAAGTGTGTATAAGGAGTATACATTACTCGATGTGTATTTATACTTTACAGTAATAAGCTGTTAGTTTAACTACTGTAGTTAGTAGTTAGTTTGCTATTAATTAGTAGTTAAGTCTGTTAGTCTATGGCAGCTTGTGACAGCTGTATCAACTAACCAAGGTTAGTTGACTGTTAGTGTAGTTGACTGTTATCTCAATTGTATAAACTGTTCTGTAATCAGTTACATTTTGGGTTGAATAACATTGATTTCTAAATCTTAATTCTTTCTCCTATCTCAAACTCTCTCAACTCTATTATGGTATTGAGAGCTTAGGTGGAAACCTAACATCTGTTCATGGCTTCCGCATCGATTCCTACTCTTGTTTCTCCTCCTTCCTCCCCACCGCCCCCGCTAACTCCGTTAGTGAGCTCTTCAAACGATGGTCCCTCAAAGAACTTTGCGCATTCCATTTCTCAGAAGTTGAACGCAAAGAATTATCTCCTTTGGATTCAACAGGTTGAACCTGTTATTCGTAGTCATCATCTTGAAGGCTACATTGTTAATCAGAAAATTCTACAGAAGTATGCTTCGATTGAAGATCGCAATGCTAATAAAGTCACTTGTGAGTATAGTGTTTGGTACGAACAAGATCAATTTCTTCTTGTGGTTGCAATCCATCATCTTCGGCGACATTCTTCTGCGAGTCATTGGATGCCGATCGTCGTGGAAACTTTGGGATCGGATTCAATCGCACGTTCAATCCTAACGTGTGCTAAGGTTTGTCAAGTTTGTAATGAGATTCAAAATCTCTCCCTTGATAATCGGCTCTATTTTGGATTATCTTTTGCATGTTCAGACGCTTGTTAATGTGTTGACTTCGATTAGGGAAACTGTTTCTAATTCTGAACATCTTGACCTAATTTTCGATGGTCTTCCTGATGAGTATGAGTCATCCATTTCTCTTGTTACTTGTCCATTTGATCCGTTTACTATTGATGAAGTTGAAACATTGTTGCTCGTGCGTGAAGTGCACATTGATCGGTCTCGTAAGCAAGCTTTAGGTTCCATTAATCTTACTCAAGGTTTAGGATCTGTTAATCTCAACTCTGGAAGTTCTTCTAAAATGGTATCAAAGCCTATCCTTGATCCATTCAAAGAGTTACCCACCATGTTATTCATGCACCAAGCGCAAAAGTGTTGGACTTCAGGGGGTGTATTGGAAAAAACCCAAGTTCCACATTGGCTAGAGATACGGCCAAGATAGAGTATATAAGTGAGGGGAAACCATCATCCTATGAGCTAACTTTTGAGGTTGAGTTAATTCAATGCTGTGCAGTTCATCTAGTGTATTTGGAATGAAAGTCAATTTATACCATAAAAAAAAAAAGAATCTTTTCATGAAATGTGAATCTAATTGTTCTTATATTCAGTTGTTTAAGGGCACTCCAGGAGGGTGATTTGAATGATTTCCAGAAAAAACTGAAAGATTCAAAGCAGGTAATATTTCTTTCCTAGGAGCTTCTGTGGTCTATTTCTCATGCAAGTGATTATGCACTTATAAATGTTTTGTGTTCTAGGAGCTCGTGTGGTCTGTTTCTCATGCAAGTGAAGAGAGCACTGAGTACATTTACTTGACTATCATCAAACTACAGGTATCCAGTTGTCCAATATGTAGATCCTTAACATGATATCTATTGTCACCTCATATTTCATATTACTGCCAGTGAACCTATTTTGGTTTCCGTTAAAATCACATTGATTTGTAGTATGGCCAAAGTAGTCCATATAAGACCCAATACATCAGAGTCCATCCACTCTTGATGTTGGGTCACCTGCAAATATCATTGTCTAATCTAGCAACTTCACATTCCATCCATATGGCCAATTGTGTGAGTGGGGATGGGGACCTTTTATCCCACATTGACTATGAATATGACCAAACTATTCCTTATAAGACTTTGTTCCTCTCCTTGAGGTATCTTTTGGATTAAGTTTGGCGTAGTCCTTTTCTAGTAAGGATAAGGAGGATACTTTATCCTCCACATTAAGTAACCTGTATATTATGTTATAAATGATATGTAAATTAAAAAAATTCCATGGAGTATAAGCACATATGTAGTGCCAATGCTATGCGATGGACTGCAATTTATGTATTTTATTGTTATAGTTAGAATGCATGTTGATTTTATCTGATGTCCTGTTTCAAGATGATATATTGTGTGTAATTCATATGGCAATATTATAATTTTCCTAAAATGACAAAGGGGATAGTGCACTAAACTTAAAGTGACTATCAAAATGCCAGTCAGAAGTCCAACCTCTTTTCTTGTCAGTAATAGAAGATCCTTGAAACAATCATGGACTACATACCAAAGAGAAGCTAAAAGCACAATGCTATTTCTTAAATATAAGAGACAACCAAAGAAAAGTAAGTGCATAATTCCAATCCATCCAGTTACCAGAGAACTGGAAAAAACAGTGCCATAAAATAAAAACCTCCTTATTCCTGCCAAATCCTTTGAAGTGCATGTATGAAAATGCAACAAACTGGAAGGATGTGCCTATGCCAGTTATTCCATGAACAAGTTGTCATCTTTCAATGCAAAATAAGTGGCTCCTGTGTCTAAATAGATTTTGCACATAAAATACCTGAATATGCAACTTTTCAATGTTCTATGACAAATTTTGCCAACCAATGGCTCTGTTGTAACTTTGCAAAACAAAGGCATTTTACTGGTCTGGTTTGTAATGATTCTATTAAGCATTGTAATCCAAATGAGTTTGGCTATAATCAGTATTTTCTTAGTTGCAAAATATGTAGATCTTAAGACAGCTTACAGAAGCTTCATTCCAGCGTCAATTATGTGTCTTATGCATTTTCTTATTCCTTTCATTGTCGCAAACAAATAATTTGTAGAAATGCTTGAGTATTTGAATAATGAGCTTGTTAGTTGTTAGCATTGGAAATTTGCAAAACGAAGGCATTTTGCTCGTCTGGTTTATATGATGCTTATATATTTATTTAATTGGTTAAAATTTGTGAAGCTGTTTTTCTTTTATCCTTGGTAATCATTTCAACAGATGCTTTATCATGTTGGCATGGCTTGGGATTTACGCTGGAGAACATGTCATAATAATAGCACCGAGTTTTGTCTTCTGAAGCCAACTGTTTCTCCTGAGCCTGTGATTCCTTCCATTGAACAGGTGTTTAGTGTACCTGAGCCCTTCATGGCAGAACCATTTTTTTTTTCACTTTGTAAAATATATTATAGAATTCAGACAGTGATTATTGCCATGTCAGTATTGAAGCCTTGCACTGTTTTTATTGTCTACTAGATGTCATGGCTGGATATGGAGTGGTGCTCAATTTTGCAAAGGACACAATTGCATATGAATTTGCTAGAACCATTTATAGCATTTCGACGAGTTCTACTTCAAGTTTTAAGTTCTAGAGACTGTATGCTGCAACATCTTCTGCAGTCTGCCACCACACTTCGTAAGGTATATCATCATTGTTAAAGATAAAAAATAGAAAATAAAAAATCATTCATTAGCATGTAATTAACTACTTAAAGCTTTTGGGAGATTAGGTACTTGACATGGTATTTCTTAGAATGTGGATTTTGGCCTAACTCAAACCCAAAAGTTAGCTCAAAGGGTGAGGATTGTCCCCCACTTATATGCTCTATCTTGGTCTTATCTCTAGTTGATGTGGGACTTGGTTTTTTCCAATAGTATTAAAAATTTAGAACGTCTTTAATGCATAAAGTAGCCTGTGCATTGTTTATTTTTTCCTCAAGCTTGAGAACTTGTGTAAGAGGATATGTTGCAATGAAATTGTTATTAGATCTCGAGCTAACAAGCTATGCTTTTAGGGAATTTGGTCCGTGATTATTATCTTGATACCATAATTCAAATTTATTTTTATAGCAGTGTTTTACTATGTAATTGTGTGTCAATGTAGATTATACCTCAATTAATAGAATATTATTTTTGCAGAAAAAAAATACCTCATGCTATTTATATATGAAAAAGGAATCAGTATTGATTACAAGATCAATCAATTACTGATTAATAGGAAATAGAATATTCTATAATAAATACAATATGAAGAATAATATCAAGACATAATCTCACAATTTTTATTTTTTTTATTATATGATATTCTCCATATACAGGGATGTAGGTTCTCTCAAGCAGCTGCTGCTTTGCATGAGTTTAAACTCCTTTCTGTTGAAACCAAAGGGCAAAGCTCATCCGTATATTGGCTTGGAAGGGTAAGGGGGTAGCTTTGACTTTGAGTGTGTTCATATCTGAAGATAGATAGTTCTGCTGTTTTGCTCAATGTCAATTTTCAGAGTAGTTGTACTAGAGGACAAATTCAATGAACCACACTTTATCTGCAAATGAAGACAAATTTGAAATATGATTATATATCAAGCATGACAAGCAACATATGTTTGAGACTTATTTTTCTTTTTCCTTTTGGGGATCCCCCCCAAACCCATTTTTATGTGTTAGGATTGAGCAACATAAAATACAGGACAATTCAAAATATAGAGAAATATAATTGCAGCAATTCAAATACTTTAATTTATTAAACCATTTGTTTGGCTCATAATTCCTAATGAAATCAAACTTCCTTTCAATGACAAGGAAGTGAGAAATATACAAAAAATTTGGATGTGGAATTTGATCAACCAGTGTGGCCACTACATAGAAAAACTAAAGCTTTAGAGAAGCAAAATGATATCTGAACTTGTTAGCTGTAACTAGATGTGAATTTGACCTGTCATGATTATAGGAATTAATCAAAGTGCCCAGTTTGCAGAGAGTCCACTTTGTCTGCCTCCATGAATGATGTAGAGTGAGAGGGAGAGGTGTGAATACTTCGGAAAAGGAGGGATGAATGCAGGGGGGGGCTGGGTGGGTAGGTTGAATGCACACTTAAGGAAGAGTTGAGAGGATTACCCAAATTCTACAGTTATCAAATACCCTGTTTTGGTAGAAAATCACCGATCAAACAATGCATGAATTTTAAAATTCTTAGATCAAATGTCAAAAAAGAACATTTTGGCTAAGTTTTAATTCACCTAAAAACCCCTCCTTTAAATTCTATTTTCAAACTTATTCTTATGCTATGTGCTTCATAAGACCTGCTTGGCTTATTGCAATTGATAAGTTGTCCAGTATAATGCTAAATATCACTAAAAGAAGGTAACAAAGTGTTTGTAGATTGGAAAACTGCATATGGGTCAGCATTCACATATGCTTCTTGCTTGCATGATGCTCATTGTTGTATATATAGTGATTAGTGGATCTAGTCCATGGGCCTGTGTCTTGTTTGTCTGAGTGGGCCTGCACAGGGACCAACACATCTCTGTTGATAGTCAGTCTGTTCAGATTGTTAGTTAGGAATGCTGTTAGCTGTGACATCAATCATAACTGATTGCGACTGATTAGATCAGTATAAATACCTGTATCCTTGCATTCTCTCATTTGTAACAAAAATTCAGAATTACAGTTTCTCTTGAATTCTCTTTTTTTCTCAATTCTTATCACCATGAATTCTAACACTCACAAATGACTCAGCAGTATTATTGTTATCAATCATGCCAAGTATAAGTAGTGTACCTTGTCGGTTGCAGCTTGAAGAAGCAAAACTTTTCCGTGCTCAAAGTCAAAATGTGATGGCTATCAACCTTGCAATGTATATATCACAGAATTATCACTCTAATGAGGAGGCTTCAGATGCATATCGGTTGATTGGGAAGTGGCTAGCAGAAACCAGATCTAGCAAGTTAGGACTAAACTTAATTCTGTGTAATGTTTTAATGCCTGATTCACTAAGTTGTGATTTTCCCTGTTTTGGTGTAAAATTGCAGCTCAAGAACAATTTTGGAGAAGTATTTGAAACCAGCAGTCTCTATTGCTGAGGATGTGAATGCTACAGCTAAGAATGCCTTGCAAAGGAAATGTCAGGCTCATTTTCATCTTGCACACTATGCTGATGCTCTATTTAAAAGCCATGAAGAAAGACTTAACTCTAATGAATGGCAAGCTGCAATGCGTTTAAGAAAGCATAAGGTACCTAATTGATTGGTTTTTTTTGGTAGTTAAAGGCTTAGGTGATTTGGGTCCCAAGAGTTCATCAGGGTCAGAGTGCTTACATAGGTACTTATAGATTGTCCACCAATAAGGTCCTCACATTGACACTTGAATATAGGACTAAGGGCAATCTTAAGATAATAGGAATTATGGATTATGCTGTTTGTTGAGGTTTCCTTATTTTCTATTTTGTTATTTCCTTGTATGCTCTAATCTGATTGGTTGTATGTGTTTGTACTATATATATGAAAGGAAATTGTGAATACTTGCTGTATATTCATCTAATCCCTGAAATATAGGGATTCAAATATGCAATGGTATAAATATAAATTAAATGGCTTCAAGAAATTCACAAAATTAATTCTCAAGCTGGTATTTGTGGAGAGAGAGGCTTATGAGTAAACTGCAAATGGATGCACTACAATGTCTGGTGATTCTCATATTTATGTTACTAGGTTAAGTATATACAAGCATATGCACCAAGTCCATATACACACTAAAACTCTATTTTTAGCAATTATTAGTGTATTAACTAAGTTTTACTTTATGATTCAGTTAGAGCAGCTGTTATTTCTGTTATTCTGTTAGAGTTGTAACTAACTATGGTTAGTTAGCTGCCTTAGTTAGGTTAAGTGTTACCACATCTGTTTTCTCTATAAATAGAGAAACAGAATTAGTTGTAACTAACTTTTCATTCTGAATCAATAATAAAATCTTCAATCTCCAAAATTCCAAGCCTCTTGGTTTTGCAAGACTATCTAGTTCTTGCTCCTTGTTCCTTTTGTGATTTTTCTCTTGTGATTACCTTTTTTTTCCCCTTAGCCTTGTGTCTAGTGACAAGTATGATGCCTTATTCATTCGTCTTAATGGCAAGAACCATTCTGCCTAGGCATTCTAGTTCTAGATATTTGTCAAAGGTAAGAACCTTTGGGGTCATATTGACGCCACCAGTTCTGCTCCTAACAAAGAAAATCAGCTGAACGAATATGTTGCATGGGAAGTCAAGGACGCCCAAGTCATGGCATGGATCATAGGATCTGTTGATCCTCATATTGTTCTCAATCTGCGACCATTCAACACAGCAGCCAAGATGTGGGCCTATCTTAAGAATATTTGTAGCTAGAATAATACTGCTAGAAGGTTCCAGCTAGAACATGAAATTGTCATATTTCAATAGGATAGTCTCAATTTCTGAATTTTATTCTCAGTTCATAAATCGTTGGGCTGAATACACTGACATTGTCTACGAAGATTTGTCAAATAAAGGTCAAATTGCAATGCAACAAGTTCATGAGACTACAAAAAGGATCAATTTCTTATTAAATTGAGATCTGACTGAGGGTATTCGGTCCAATCTCATGAATAGAGCTCCTATCCCATCCTTGTATACATACCTCAATGAGCTTCTTCGTGAAGAACAATGTCTCCTAACTCAAGCATCCATGGAACAACAAAAATCTGGGTCTTTTCCAGTTGCATATGCTGCACAAGGAAAACCTAAACGTCAAGACCTGAGTGTTGTCCAATGCTTTTGTTGCAAAGAACTTGGACATTTTGCTTCACACTATCCTAAAATGTTTTGCAATTACTAGAAAAAAAGATGGTCATATCATTAAAGAATGCCCATAAGACCACCAAGGAAAACTGAAACAACCTTTAGTGCTGCGGCTGGTCCTTCTACTGCTGGAGGTTCTGCGAATCAACATGCTCTATCACCAACTTGGTTTCTCTTTCATAGGTCCAAACTCAATGTAGTTGAGTCCATTTCTGATTCTCAACCCCATTGAGTTTGAGCGGAGATATTAGTGTATCTTAGAATGCCCTCACTAACCCTCTCTTATATACTCTAACTTGACTTTTATTTTTAGCCGATGTGGAATTTGGATTTTTTTCAATACGCCCCCTTACATCCAGCACTTCTTGGGCTTGGTGTGTGGATAACAATGGTGGGTGTCCCTTTGGATTAATCTTGGATATGCTTTGATATCATCTTAGATTCTTAGAATGTAAGTTTAGGCCTAACTCAACCCCAAAAGCTAGCTCATGGGGTGAGGATTGTCTCTCACTTATATATTATATCTTGAATTTATCTCTAAGCGATGTGAGACTTAGATTCCCAATATACCCCCTCACGCCCAGCACTTTTGGACTTGGTGCATGAATAACATGGTGGGTGACCCTTTGAATGAATCTTGGATATGCTCTGATCTATGAGCAATAACTCTTATTGAGAGTCAAGAATTTAATGTATAATGATGTGATAGGATTGATATCTGATTTAGATAAAACTGAGTATCCTCAAATTATGTGTAATCAATACTTGTCTATATAAACAAGCTCCATAGGGTCTCTTTGACATACAGTTTCAGTCTACTGATCCTCTATATTTTCTCTCATTTTACATGGTGTCAGAGCTAGTATGAGGAAATAACGAAAATCGTCCCCCACCGGAGATCTACTATCCTTGTTGAACCTTTCAGGTCGTCGTACTTATTTCGGTGACCTTCTTTCCCTTTTCTCCTCCGACAATCTGTTTTTTCAAATTCAAGCGACTTTTTGGGCAACCACAGCCAGCCATTGCCACACCTCCGGTGACCTTTCCGGAAGGTGACCCCACCATTCAACTTGCCAAAATCCAATCTGTCCTTTTTCGACCACTACTTCCTCAACTGGTGTTTTACGTGCCCCACGCACATGATCTTTGTCATGCCAAAAACCATCAACCAGTGCCTCAAACCGGCACATGACAGCACGTCCAGCATCTGTTCAAGCTGCAATTTGCATATGGGGGTTGTCTCTCCTGTGTGACCATAACCTTGGATTTTGGGCCCGATCTGACTTGTTTTTGAAGGTGCCACTTTTGTAACTCCATTTTCCAGCCAAACAGGTTTTGTTTCCTGTTCATGACGGCACGTGGGAGTTCTGTTCCAGCCGCACTTCCGACAACGAGGTCAACCACCTTGGAGGACCCTTACCCTGTAGTTTTGCCTCCATCGGAGATGTTTTGCGTACCCAGCTCTTTAGATTTTGCAAAAAAAAATTCTTATGCAGTTGTTGTTTGCTCGCATACGGTTTCTTTCCCTTGATGGTTTCAATACCCTGACACCTTTTCTGTAGCACATGTTTTGCTCATCTAGTTTTAGCCCATTATGAGACTCAAGAGAATCTTGCTATTGGTGAAGATTTTTCTCTTTCTCAAGTTTTAAATAATTTTGGGTATTCACTAATATTTGTTAGAAGCTTCCAAATCATGGTTTTAAGAAAGTCAGAACTTGCTTCACTTGCCATGAATTTTTCTTAGGCTGATGGGAAATCTAGATCTCTGGCAATGTTACCTTTTTAGCAATATTTCGTGACTCCACCAAGATCCCTAAGTTGTCTTCAAAATATTGTTTGAAGCTTTCAGATGTTGGTTTTAAAAAAGTCGGAACTTGTTTTTCTTAGGCTGATGGATATTCCAGTTCTCTCTCAAGCAATATTGCTCGACTTCACCAACATCCCTAAGTTGTATTTCAAACTATTGTCTTGTTTAGTGGTACTCAAGTTTTGTTTTTGTCGGGAATAAATTTTCTTGCAACAAGCTAAAGCTTAGTAAGCTTCAGCTTGAGGGGAGTGTTGAGAATCAGGAATTTAATGTATAATAAAGTGATAGGATATGATATCTGATTTATAGGATCTGATTTAGAGGAAACTGAATATCCTCTAATTATGTGTAATCAAGCTCAACTATATTTTCTCTATAAACAAGCTCCATAGGGTCTCTTTGACATACAGTTTCAGTCTATTATTCATCTATATTTTCTCTCATTTTACAACTCTTAACACATCTTACAAAATAAAATCACTTGTGCACCCTATTCAAAGCTTTTGTAAACACATACACATCTACTAGTTGATCGCCTTTCTTAACTTAAGTAGATATAGGATTTTATTGGACCTTCTCTTGAATGAAGTGACAATCTATCTCTTGTCAATATGCTTTTGCCTTTCATGAAAAAACGGGTTTGATGTGATATGTATGGCAGCTTGGTTGTCAAACAACAGTTTCATGAGACAGGTATTTGTAAATCCCATTTCTTCTAAAATCTGGATACAAGAAAATTCTGGATACTTGTAATCCCTGAAAGCTGAAATATTGATGTTATAAGTTAAAAGGTTGGGAGCTAATCCCTCATGAAATTCACAAATTCATTTCTCATGTATGCTAATGGTAATCGTATTGTTGATTCTACAGACAGTAGAGTTGGAAGCACTCATAAAAAGGTTCAGGAGTTCAACTAAGGTAGTTCAATTTTTCTTTTATTTTTATACTGCTTCATTCTCTGATGCTTTAACTCAGTTAGTATATAATTTAGGGGGAGAAAACTGACTACTCAATGAAAATTCAAGAATTGCAAAAGCAAGTAGCAATGGACAAGGAAGAAGCTCAGAAATTACAGGTATAGGTATTTATTTAATTTGGTGATTTAGGAAAGAATTTTTATATAATTCTGTGCGCAGCTAAATCAGAAGGTTGATAAATAGATTTAACCTTTTCAATTTATAAATAATCCCCACTTTTAATATTGATAAATAAGCTTCACTTGTGAATTTTTATATTGAATCCTGCATTTTCTATTGAATAGATTTAACTTTTTCAAGTTGATAAACAAATTCTATTTTTCCTAATTCTCATCCCAACCCTATATGTATATATGGTAAATATGTGTCATTTTTCCTGCCTTTCAAAATCTCAGGATGACCGGGACAATTTTCTTAGCCTGGCATTGGAGGGATATAAGCGTTGTTTAGTCATAGGCAACAAGTATGATGTGAGAGTGGTATGTAATTGCTCTTAGTTTCCTTCACTACTAACAAATTGGGGAATGGATCCTCACATGTGAAAGTTTCGCTTGACCTTTTCAAGTGACAACTATGTCTATCTCTCTTGTTGTAGCATGGGATATTTATTTCCTTATTTCTGATTTTGTAGAGATTTATTTCAGAATTATTTACTATAATTAGTTTCCTTGTTTTTATTATAATTAGGAATGCAAATCAGCTTACTTTTTGCCTGTAATTATTAGATTAGAATTAATTAGGCAGCCTATATACATTTGTAATCTCCCTTGGCAGAAATTGTTGGAGAAACAATATAGTTGTTCACTTATTTCTAGTTGGTATGAAAGCCTCTTGACTTGGGAGACTCTGCTTTCACAAACCCTCAACTGTCCTCATTGTGGTGACACTAAGGCCTTAAGCCCAAATTCTAAGAAATCTTTTACTTATTTCTAGTCTCTTTGAAAATATTCACAAATTTTAATAGAGCTCACACAAATGTCTATGGAGACATTGAGACAAAACTTTTACATGGCAAGATAATATGGAATTTTAACATGGGAGCATCCATTCCTAATAGATACATGTTTATACACTATGTAGCCAATTTATGTATTGCCTGGTAACATGATTTCCTTTATCGAGTTTTGCTTTCAGGTGTTTCGAATTGTTTCCTTGTGGTTCAGTCTTTCTTCACGAAAAGATGTTGTAAATAGCATGCTTAGCACAATGGAAGAGGTATATAGTCAAGCTTCAGCAATCAATCAGCCTTGTTTGTATGACCTTTCCCCTCATCTTTTTTGTGGTTTTGTATGTTGATTGTATTTGAATCTGTTTGTAGGTTCAATCTTTCAAATTTATACCTTTAGTATACCAAATTGCCTCTAGAATGGGTAACTCAAAGGATGGTCAGGGACATCTCAATTTCCAGGTTCTGGCTTCACCAACACTATACGCATTAACTGTTGCTCATTTATCCTCTCTTATTTCATATGGACATGGATGATGCAGTTTGCATTGGTTTCTCTTGTGAAGAAAATGGCCATTGATCATCCATATCATACAATACTTCAAGTAAGTAGTACCTTTATCTGCCATCTGGCAATGTTTCACACACTGATTCGATTTTTTTTATTATTATCAAAAGTAAAATTTGTGATTTAAGGGAAAACATAAACCAACCTTGTTCTGTCTGGCCATATCTTTTTCAATAGATCTTTTTCGTGGCAATTGTTGAATGTGTTTTAAGCATTGCTTGCTTTTAATAATAATTCTGATGAAAATTATTTTGATCATCTATTTTCTATTTAGCTTCTGGCTCTGGCAAATGGTGACCGTATCAAGGACAAACAGCGTAGTAGAAGTTCATTTGTGGTTGATATGGACAAAAAGCTTGCGGCAGAAAATCTTTTAAATGAGTTGTCATCTTATCATGGAGCTATCATACGACAAGTAACATCAATCTTTATTTTATATTTTCTTCTTTGTTAGTTCTAATTATCAATCAATTACCTTCAAACTGTTTGTGTTACATATATAGATGAAACAAATGGTGGAGATTTATATCAGACTTGCTGAGATGGAAACAAAGAGAGAGGTGAAATGCTTTTATATATTTCATATCCATTCTTTCTTTTTTCCGTCAATTTATTTGAAGCTATTTCTATCAATTGGCTTGCCAAGTAATCTGGAAAACTTTATTTTTCACAGCCTTCTGATTGGATTATTTATGCAGGATACCAATAAAAAAGTGACACTACCAAGGGACTTACGTAATCTCCCGGTGCTAGAACTTGTGAGTAGTTTGCTAAATTTCTATGTGATAATGAAGCTTTCAGGTTGATGCAATGACTGGTGGTTTTTTGGGGACTTGGCAGTTTGAAAAAATAATAGCTATATTGATTGTTTGCCTAAGATGGTGATATTTCCAATAATATTTCTAGTATGGGTAACATTTTAGTGTCATTTCTTCTAAAACTTGTTATGAATGTGTTTTGTCACAAACAGCATACACTTGAGCTGCCTATACAATTATTGAAAATAACATCAGCAGTTGATGTATGTAATATTCACACTGAAGTATGCAATTATCAATTTTAGATAATTTCAATTTCAATAATTCTGTATTTATATCATGCTATTGTTGAAGGTTGATATTATTATTTAACGATTTTCATCATCACTTTCTCTTCAATCATTGAACTTCTATTCATTTTTCGTCCACTACTTTCTATGTGAAACTATTATTTAATACTAATTCATCTCATGCATTTTCGTCATCACTTTTTCTTCACCTTATTAAACATTTAATAATTTTTCTTCAATCACCCATTTAAAAGATTCCCCTCTTATAAGTGACACTTGTCAAAAAAAGTTCTCAGTGAGGGCTGACAATGAAGAGTATCCTCACTCACACTGGTTTTTTTCAGACTCTCAACTGTTGAAAATTAAATTATTTATTTATGTATTTGCTTTATTGTTTCATTTTAACATGTATTTTCATTATATTTCTTAGAATTTGGACTTAGGGCCTAACTCAACCCTAGAAAATCAGTATGTAAGGTGAGGATTGCCCGAGTTTTATAAGTTTTATTTAAGTCATATCTCTAGTCGATGTGAAACTAAACACCACCCTTGAGGCTGCGATTTAAGGCTGCACCCAAAGAGATCTCAATTAAGGAGAGCTAAGGGTGACTGCAATTAAGGCGCCTTTCCAACACACTCTATCAGTCTGGAGCGTGGCAATGGTGAACCAGCAATGGATCTAGGATAGGCTTTGATGCAATCATAGAATTTGGACTTGGGGCCTAACTCCACAAAATTAACTTGTAAGTTGAGGATTGCCCAAGCTTTAGAAGCTCTATTTAAACCATGTCTCTATTCAGTGTAGGACTAAGCACAAACTTTAAGGTTGCAATGTAAGGCATCCCCCAAAGAGACCGCAATTAAGGCGGGGTAAGGGTGACCACAAGGCGACTTTCTAACAATATTTAATACCAATTTGTCTAGTGTATTATTATCATTGCATTAAATTTTCATGAATCATAACTTTCCAAAGACACTTTATATTGCTTAGCACTAATTGAATGTCATACATTTTCATCTTTATTCCTCTTCAATGCATTAAAAGTTCGTTAATTGTTCTTTCATCATTATTTTCTAAGGGAAACTTGTCAAAAGTTTCTCTTAAACTTTTCTAGTTGGTAGATTTTTTGTCTGGCAGTGTATGCATTTCTTATTAAATTTTGGTTGAAATATTTATATAAGCATTGTACATATGTTGTCAACATTAGGTTTGCTAAACTTGTTATGTCTTCCTTTTGTTGAACTATTTCTGTGCTAACTTGTTTCCTTTGCATTTACTTTGGACATTCAGGTACCTGTAGTGACAGCTACAATTTCAATTGATCATAGTTGCCAGTATCATGAAGGCTCTTTTCCTTACTTCAAAGGATTAGCAGATTCAGTTATGTATGTCTCAACCATTTATAGCATTCAGAGACAAAGTTCTTTTAGGATGCAATGTTTGATGCTTCTATCTACTTTATGTTGGTTTGATGTTCAGGATAATGAATGGTATAAATGCTCCAAAAGTGGTTGAATGCTTGGGTTCTGATGGCCGCAGATATCGACAACTTGCAAAATCTGGAAATGATGACCTAAGACAGGATGCTGTATGAATTCTAACAGCTTATGCTTTATAATCTTTATGGCATCTGTTGTTGAAGTTGTGTGGAATTATTTATTTTTCCATCTTTAGAAAAAAAAATCACATCCCAAGCTTATTTGACAATATATGTTTTAACACTAGTTTTCTGTTAATTGTAATATTAAATTAAAGGTTTAAATACATTTTTGGTCCTTATTATTTACCTCACTTTTTATTTTGGTCCCTATCCTTTAAAATATTAGTTTTTGGTCTCCATATATAATTTTTTGTTCAGTTTTTGGTTGTGGTGGTATATCATACAGCAGTCCTAATGATTTGTCTTCGAAGGGGAAGTGTTTAGACATATTGCTTATAGTAGGGATTAAAACCAAAATTTTTTAAATTATAGGGACTAAAGCAATTTTTTGAAGTATATAAACCAAAACCCAAGTCAACGTAAGCTATAAGGACCAAAAAGCTATTTAAACCTAAATTAAAATCATCTAAAGTTGACTGTTTATATATTTTCTACATTCTTTTTTGGATTATCCTATTTTAGAAAACTGATTTTGTCCATCTAGCTAGCTAACTTTTGTGGCTCGTCCAAGTTAAACCTTTCAGTATATATTAGTCATAGCAAATAAATATTATCTCTTCCTTTGAGATATTCACATTTTTCTACAAGGTAATCTGCACGTCTTATGTGATCTTATTTTGCCCATATATGTGTTGCTTATGTTGATGGTTAAATTAAACTGCTGAATTCTTGATAGGTAATGGAACAATTTTTTGGTTTAGTTAACACATTCCTGAGAAACCATCAAGATACAAGGAAAAGAAGGCTAGGAGTACGAACTTACAAGGTATATTCTGCTTATTTAAGTTATTGGTCTTTGATGCTGTTGATTGGCTGGTGAATTGTAACACTGTCATCAACAGAATAAGCTATCAGTAAACAGTTTTTGGGTAATCTCTTGCTCTGCAGTTAGAAATAAGGAAGGTGGTGATGAGGGTTTCATTAATTTTTCATTACTCATGGCTCTTAGAATTGTTTATCTACTAGAGAATGCTTTTGCAGAAGGATCTTGTTCCCATGGCAGTTTTTTCATATAATTCATTCCCTTGAACTAGAAAAGTTGCTTCCTGAAAATTTATGATATGCTTCAGACTATGTGCCCAGTATTTTGTTGCCTGAAAATCAGAAGAACGTTTATTTTTTCGTTGCTTGCTGGAAGCATTTATAAGCTTAATTGTTAATGGTGCTTCAGACTATGTATAGGGAATATTTGGCCTGAAATAAAATGGTGCCCTGTATTTTTTTTTCTGCCTGGAAATAACAAGGTTTATGTTTTCTTTGCTGGTTGGAAGCTTATATAAACTTAATTCCAAAGAGAGATATACTCAAGGGATATTCATAATTATTTTATATTTTATATTATACAACTTTTAAATACATAGTTTACTTTCTCTTGTCCTACTTTTACTCTTTGATTTGTTTAACAAATTGTTCATTGTGAGCTTTTATGTATGGAGGAGTCATCACTCGTCTGTTGTATACTCCTAGCATACCGGTGTCAACTTATATGTAATACTACTTTTCATGGAGAAAAATGTCTGCATTTTTTGCCTAAGGTTGTGTATCTTGTATTATAGTGTTGAAGTTATGGCACAAAGATTATTTTTAAAATGGTTGAGATTTTTCACTTTTTTATGAAACAGGTTGTTCCTTTTACACCAAGTGCTGGTGTTCTTGAGTGGGTTAATGGAACACTTCCTCTCGGTGAATACCTTATAGGGAGGTCAGTCAAAGAAAGACATTTTACTGCACAATTTTTTGTTCTGTTCATCTTTAAAGCAATTGATCCATGATGAAACAGCTACCCAAAAGCTTAGCCTTGAGTGAAAGTACTGTAATGGTTTTTATATCATACACCCCCTCTAGCAAGAACCTTTTGGGCTTGAAACATGGACAATGCACTATTTACCCTACCTTGTGCTAAAATATGACATTTACTTAGAAGAATGGGGGAACATGGATCAAACTCTAGACCACATGCCCATGGTCATAGAGACTGATACTATGCAATGAACCAAATATCCGAAAAGATTTAGTTGAAAGCACATGAATGGCTCTATATCTAACAATATTTCTTGAACTTCAGCATGAGAAATGGAGGTGCTCATGGTCGCTATGGAGTAGGAGATTGGTCATTCCTTAAATGCCGAGAGCACATGGCAAATGTAAGAATATAATATTTAAGTGCTTTTGTCAACATGAGTATCATATGGAAGTTATTCTTAAATTTTTGCAAAAATATATTTTTGTTTCATAGTTTTCTAAAGTGATGACAATCTGAAATTGCATCGGAAAAGAATTGATGGGGGGCGGGGGAGAGAAAAACTTGTGAACTATAAAATATAAAATGTGTCTTAGAATTTCAGCTTAGGGCCTAAAATTGAACCTCACAAAACCAAATTGTAACGTGAGGATTGCCCAAGCTTTATAAGCTCTATTTAAGCCATATCTCTAATGTAGGACTAGACACACCCCTCCTAGGCTACAATTAAGGCGGCTCAAAGAGGCCTCAATTAAAGCGTCCCTAGGATGACTAGTTAAGGTGGTTTTCCAACAATCTCAAATATTAATGTTATCATCTGCTTTTGCATACTGCAAAATTCTTAAATTTGACCTTCCTTTAAATGTATAAATGTTGTGTACTGTAGTTTCACAAAATATTTCTATTTAATCTTTAAAGCAATTGATTGATGAGATCATCATCAACAAAATAGAATGAAATGAATTATGTTAAAATTTTAGTTTATATTGAAATTGGTGAAGTTGTACTTTAGGTAATGTTTTTGGAGATGTTTTAGTGCTTATACATGATCAAGATTCATTTTCAAATACTTCACAATCATTTTACTTATTCAAGTGTTACACTTAGCATTGAAAAAGTAAATGCAAAACAAAAAGAAAATGAAAATAAATTGACACAGCATAAATATATAATAAAGTTTTTGATAAATGCCTTTTATTTTCTGAGGTCAAATAGAATAATACTATGTGTGATGTTTTTTTTGATAGGAGAGGGACAAGCGCAAAGCATTCCAGGAAGTTTGCAATAATTTCAGGTGTCTTTCCTATACTTATCTTTTAAAGGACCAAGAACGCATAATCAGCTTCATTGCTTAATCATATTGGCATGCAGGCCTGTTATGCATTATTTTTTCTTGGAGAGATTTTTACAGCCAGCTGAGTGGTTTGAAAAGAGACTTGCTTATACCCGAAGTGTTGCTGCTAGTTCTATGGTAAGAGCATTCTACTTTTCCATTGATGCTTATTTTTTCGATATGTGGATTCTCCCTGACCTGATTGCTTAAAGGTTTCTTAAGTGTAGAGTCAATGGTCTTTGTCTAAGTAAAATTAAAAGAGCTGATTCAACACTAACACACAAATAGAAGGATTAATTCAAATTTAATCCCTCTCAAGTGGGCCTGTTTGAAGGTTTTCTATTTTTTTCCCCAATTTTGAAAGCAAAACATCTACTGTTGTGAACTTGTGATAGTGTAACCATGTTGAAATGAATACTCCTCTGACTTATGAACTAACCCTTCATATGTTGCCCATCCATGTGATCCAAATCCATTATTTATATGTGATTTCTATTTTCTTTTAAAAATAGCTTTTAATTTCAAGTATTTTCTATCTGGAATGTCACAAAAATCTCATCTACATCATTGAATCAAAATCCTTGGTATACTTATTAGTTGATTCATATTCAGGTTGGTTACATTGTTGGCCTTGGAGATCGACATGCAATGAATATTTTAATTGATCAGGCCACTGCAGAGGTTGTTCACATAGATCTTGGCGTTGCTTTTGAACAAGGCTTGATGCTTAAGACCCCAGAACGGGTATGTACTTCATAGTCCTTGAGTCATGCACTCATTTCCATACTTCATCTGGATTGTTGATGTCATCTGTAACTGCTGGCAGGTTCCATTTAGGCTTACAAGAGACATAATTGATGGAATGGGGGTAACTGGTGTAGAGGGGGTTTTCCGAAGATGTTGCGAGGAAACACTCTCTGTTATGCGGACAAACAAAGAAGCATTGCTGACAATTGTGGAAGTAATCATACTTCACTCAATTTTATGTAGTATGAATTGAACTTCCATTTCTATAATCTCTTCATAATAGATGAGTACCCTCTACAGGTTTTTATCCACGATCCTCTTTATAAGTGGGCTTTATCTCCTCTGAAAGCTTTGCAGCGTCAAAAGGTACATTTGACCCTTTGTTAGTTTCTTTATTTAATAAATGCCCAGCATCTCATAGTCTGAGGGTTCGGTGACTAGCAGAAATTAGCACTTATCATGAATTGTGGAAATAAGTATATATAACAGGACTGCTAACCTCTACAAATTCCTCTATAATGACCGTGAATATTCTTTTTTTGGTTCTCAATAATGTTTATGGTGGTAGATTTTGGTCTGGTTGTAATTATGTTCAACGTGAATTTCTTGATTTACTTGCAGTGTGACCTTTCTTCCTTTTCTCCACAGGAAATGGATGATGATTTGGATACAAGTTTGGAGGAACCACAACATGATTGCCAAGGAAATAAGGATGCTGCACGTGCACTTCTCCGTGTCAAGCAAAAGCTTGATGGTTATGAAGATGGCGAAATGCGAAGCATCCATGGGCAGGTATTTTGTTGGCATATTTCTGCCAAATGGCTATATAAGAACTGTGTTTTCTTTTTCTTTTTCATCTTCATCCAATATTAGCTGATAAAGTGGGTTGGATAATGGATATGCATTTTTTAGTGATGCAAATGGTAAAATTGGAAGTTAGAACTTAAACTTGGAAAAATGGGTGGTGTTTAGCTTTAAGGGTTTAACCTGTTATATGCATTGCTCATTCATATTCGAATTTGACCAGTCATACCAAACAAATACATCCATCGTACTGGAGAATAATTGCCAACAATTTGTAAATACGAACTGTATACTTGTAGCGATGGTGGTACGAAGATAAAATGAAATCTAAATGTACATGTTCCAAATATCCCATGAAAAATATAATTAATTATGGTACTTTACTTGCAGGTACAACAACTCATCCAAGATGCAATTGATTCTGAGCGATTGTGTCAAATGTTTCCTGGTTGGGGAGCTTGGTTATAACTGCCACCCTTCGTTGTACCCCTCGACACCGAATGATCTTGTATAGGCAGCGTTTATCTACTTCGTTGGTCTTTGCTTCCTCGGGTTGTATAGCATAATCAGTTTTTTTCTTCACTTTTTTTTAGGCTTCTTGTATTATTCTTTTTTGAAATTTTGCTGGGTAAGTTGATTTTGATAATATATTTTAGTTTGTTAGAATTAGTGATATGAAGTATAAAAATTCAAAGGATCACTCTATTTTGCAAGAATGCTCTAGCCATATTGGATCAACATACGGTTAAATGAGCACTCAAACCGAGTGTATTTACCCTCAAGGCCTAAACTTCGAAAAATCCGTTAGGGTTTCACCTTCTTGATTCAGGTCCAACTCTTAAAACAACTTTTACACACAAATACCGCTCATGAATTATACAATATTCACAACCTCACTTGTTTTCAAACATATTTAACACATTGTGTTACAATTTAACACTTCAAGTTTTTAACTTAGAACCATTCACTTTTCTTTTAACATCTCGTGCATAAGTAAACACCAGTCGAGTTATTGTATAATTCACAACTTACAACACAAGTATTGTCATATCAAGTATTAATCACACACTTATTCAATCTCAATAACAATGTTATAATCTCAAAGTAGCATATTATCTCACAATTCATCACATATTCGATTTATGATTTACACATAATTTCAATCACAGTTTCATGATCCCAATATAACAATTTATCATGCTAATCTAGTAAATTTTGTCCAAAACAAACAAATTATACAAAAATATTTTTCACAACATGGGGAGTAAAACCCCTCAAACAATTTCACATAATCAATATCAAAATCAAAATAATTTAAATCATAGGTAAAAAACACGAAAACACTAAGAGCACTTAATTTCATCAACCAATTTGCATTAGAACATCAATTAGTTCGTTAAACACAACAATCTCGTAATTATAATCATACGGGAAGAATTATAATATAATACACAACCCAAAATAAAACTCTAATTTGATTCTCTAAGGATCTTTACACATGTTCATTTTAACTCCGATTGTGATAAATTCATCTCATCCTCTAAGCGAGATCACGTGTGTAGTCTGGCAGTAATAGCAGTGCCTTTAGCGGTCCACTAAGATTCTTCAAGATTTTCCCCTGGTTACTTTGTTAGGGTTTCCAAGTGTTAGGGGGAAGGAGAAGGGATTGGAGTCTCTATTTCACTGTCTACGTGTGAGGGATATTTATCTCACTATAGATAATGCTTTGCAAATCCCAATGGTGTGAGAAAATAAGTTCCAAACCTAGTGTTCAAATTTCACGATGATTTAATGGTTAACGAGTCTGAGATCATAGTTTTACTGTGATGTTTTTGGGTGTATGCAGGAAAAGAGGGTTTTGTGCGAGGGGCATGTCTCACCACAAATATTATCTCATAAATCCCAACGGTGCAAGTGTGAGAAAATGAGTTCTAAACCTAGTGCTCAAATTATACGATGATCCAACGGTTAACAAGTCCAAGTTCATAGTTTTACTGGGACAGATTTGAGTTTGTGGGAAAAGGAGAGGATTTTGGGAGAGAAGGGAAAATGAATTGAGAGGAAGGAAGAGTGTAGAGACGTATCATAAATATAAAAGCTGACTTTATATGTTTCTATTTATAATTAGGGTATTCTCAACCTATTATTTACTCTATTTTTCTTTATTTTATTATTTTATAAAATGGGACTTAATTTTACTCCTTATCAAATGAACAAATAAAACTTTTTTAAAAAACGTATATTTATTTTATTTACCTTAAAATCATTATTTTAATTAATAAAATTATTTCTCCTTATTTATTTAATTACAAAAATCTCATTATTTTCTTAAAATTCTATTTATTTTTAAATAAAATCCTTTTTAATTTATTTTACGAAAAATGTGTTATAGCATCCTTGTTACATCTACCCATTACAGGTGTCTTCCATACCTTCGATACTCTTGATGTAGACCAAGTTGTGAACTTGTTAGTTGAGTTGCTTGAAGTCAGTACAAAGGAAGCTAAAGATAAGACTGAGCAATGCAGGGGGGCGTATGTTTGTCTAGCATGGCTGCGAGACATTTATCGTGACAAATGTGACGTAAGATAGTGGACCTTAACAGCTCGAGCATATTTATTGCATCTAGTAGGTTGCACACTCTTTACTAACAAGTGTGTCACACACATCAGTGTAGTATTCTTGGACGCATTTCGTGACCTCAGTCAATGTACAAGCTATTCATGGGGAGCAGCCGCACTGGTCCATATGTATGACAATCTAAATGATGCGTCAAAGTATACAACAAAACATCTTGTAGGATATATCACTCTGTTACAGGTAATTATAATTTTTTTTAGCTCCAGTTATTATTTTCTTACTTTATATTTACTATTGATTAGAAATTTTATTTGTTTTTTAAAATATGTGCAGTGTTAGATCTACCAGCATTTCCTTACAATTACTTCCATTGTTGCTGATGGGGATTACCATAAGAGGAAACCACGTGCTTGTCGATGGAAGTCTGGGAAGGCATTACCAATGTTGATGTATCGTAAGCACTTCGATAGATTAACGCCAGATGTTGTGTGTTGGATTCCTTATGGTGACCACCATGCATTTAGAGAATTTAAGCTCATCTCATTATTGTCAGACACCAACCAAAGAGGGTCGTGCGACAATTTGGTTATGTTCAGACCATTCCTCCACTCCTTGCTGCTCCATCCTTATCTGTAGAGGATATTGACAATAGATGACTTAAGTTTTCAGAATACCTTGCACCGTTTGGATATATTTATATTGCTCCTAGACAGTGTGCAGCAGACTACATGGAGTGGTTCTATAGGATATTTCACCCCTTCATGAGTCTGACACAGCTTGGGGATCCTTCTAGACATCCACATGTGATGCATGATGATACATTTATTGTACCAGATCCTATTTAAGAGCCCGTCCATGCAATAGTTATACCAGAACCACTTGTAGTTTCTGATGTAGACATGCCTCAACATGCAGTGGTATAATATATTTTCAATGCACTATTAGTGAACTTTTGTGTCATGCTTCCAATAATTATTTTTTACTTTGTTATCAAAGTCGTAGGACGTTTGCCAAAGGATACCAAAAAGTTTGGAACACATGATTGACATGAGGACGGTCACTGCTGGAACTAAAGCATAAACTCTGGCCGAGCACTGTCTAAGATTAGCTAGGGGTGTCACTGAGCAATAAAATGTTTATGTTCGGTCTAGACGAAGGAGGGATACACAAGACACGTCAAGATAATTGGGATTGATTAAGTAGTAAAGGATATATGTATGCAATATGATTAAACAGTGTTTAATATTTCTATTATTTGACAAACTATCAATCTTATCCCTATGGTTTTAAAATGTGTTAATGTAGTATTTCCCTATTATTTTCTTCGACTAAATAGATTACGTTAAACCGTAATCCCTAAAATAAGTAAACCCTTAACCCTTAGTAAATAAGAAAGAATAAACCTTAAACCCTAAACCCAAAATCCTAAACTCTAACCCATAAACCCTAAACTTACTAAACTTTAAACCCTAAAACCAAACACTAAATTAAGTCAACCCTAAACCCTATACTCATTAAGCACTAAACCTTAAAACCTAACCCTAACTAAGTAACCCTTAAACCCTAAACTAAGTAAACTCTAAATCCTAACAACTAAACCATATACCATATATCCTAAACCCTAAACTCACTAAGCACTAAGCCCGAAAACCTAACAATGGACTAAGTAAACCTTAAACCCTAAACTCACTAAGCCCTAAAACCTAAAACTTAACCATAAACTAAGTCACCCCTAAACCATAAACTAACTTAACCCTAAACCCTAACAACTACACCATAAGCCCTGAACTCTAAAATAAGTAAACCCTAAACCCCGTAAACCATAAACCCCATAAATATTTCTTCCTTTTATGTTTGGTAAAGCTACCTTTTCTCTAATTTGAATATTTGAAAAGCTCGTGAATAAGTAAAAGAAATAATTATATGAACGTCCATTGAAAGACACATCAATAACCAAATTACATGCGTTATTATCCATAATGTGACAACTATTTAAGTTACAAACAATTGTCCAAACAATAACAAAAGATTCAATCTTCTCCATAATCAACATAGTGTGTGGTCAACCTCATCAAATTGGTATACTGGTGCATTCTACTAATATAAGGAGTAGACCATTGTTTTGCATGATAATAAAAATGTGTTGACCATAACAAAGTTGTTGGCGGGAAGGGACAGCCATCTTTTAGAAATACATGTTACATAGGCACATACACATTCAAATGTTCACAACACATTTTATAATAATAAAAAATTAACAAACACGATTGAACAAAATGATTGTCATACACATGATCAATACATATAACTCGATGTATGTAACAGCCTGTTCTTTTTCGTTTTTCTTTTAAAAAGTAAATAAATAAATAAAAATAAGAATAAAAATTAGGTCATCAGTTTTCTCACTATATAAAGGAACTTTTAATCCCAAAGCAGTTTTACAAAAATATTTTATGTTCCTTTTTCTTTGATGCTCAAGAACCCTAACAGAGCAATCAGAGGAGAAGCTTTAGAGAACACCAGAACGCCACCATTGCTAATGGAGAACGCTTGAGAGATTACATCGAGGTAAGGAATGAGTTACTCGCGCTTGGGGATTAGAATGAACACGTGTAAGGATCCCTAAAGGATCAATTTTGGGTTGTTTCTTTTTCTTGAAAATTCAATTCTATTTTTCCTAAATTTTTCGCTTGTTATTGTGAATGATTTTCACTCATGCAAATTTGATTACACAAGAGTGGAATAAAACTATGTAGATATTGATGGAGTTGCAAGAAAGAAATATGTGTCCTTGCGATTTTGCCTTAATTTGGGTTAAATAGTTTTAATTATGCGTTTAGTTAAAATCCTTTTTCAATTAGCCAAATGGCTTTGATGTGTTCCTGGTTGCTCATTGCTTTTTAATCTGATATGCATATATTCATTAAATTTCAATAGGTGTTTTAGGGTGTTTCATGTTTTTTATTTTAAATTAATCTTATATATATTCATTGAATTTCGATACATGTTTCAGGTTGTTTCATGTTTTGATTTTAAATTAATATTATATTATAATATTTCTAAATATATATTCATTGAATTCCATAGCTTTTTTTAAGTACATACATATATTCCTAAATGTTAACGTGTTATCATAATATATTATTATATGTTTATAAGTGTATGTGTATGTTGTGTCCTATAAACATTGTTATAAATGTTATGAAGATGTATAAATGAACGTGAGGTGGATTAAGTGATACATTAAGGTGTTGTATGCAATGAGTTCTGAGTTATGAGTTGGACAATCACACAACTGTAAGATCCTTTAAGGGTGACAAGTTAATGCGCGGCGAGTTAAAATAATTTTGAAAATAATTGTGATTTTAAAAAACCATTGAGTAGTTGTGTTTATTGTATAGTTTATAGGTACAAACTGTGTGTTAAAAAATTTTCTAGGTTGGACCTGAATCAGGAGAGAGAGGCCTTATAGACTTCTTGGAGTCTGGGCATTGAGCGTAAACATACTCGGTTTGAGTGCTCCTTTAAGCATGTGTTGATCCCACATGGTTGAAGTATTCTCGCAAAGCAGAGTGACTCTGACTGGTCTTCCTATGATTTCACTTAGTGAAAGTGACCTGACTTACCCATTGTGAGGCATATCTTGTCATGTACTCCTAGGCGTCCTACGAGATTTTTCACTGAAAATGGTATCGCATTGCATGTAAGCTTGAGTCAAGTGTATCTGTTGCATAACACTTGTGTTTGACTTTCATTGAGTTAATAATTGAGGTTTTAGTGTTATTTTATGAAGTGTGTGAACTTGAATAAGTGTGAATAATGTGTGTGATGTTATGAAGTGATGTTGTTTATGTAAATTCAGCTCTAAGTATTATATGTTCCACATGCTCTAGTGTTTTATTATATACAAATGTGATAACTCATTTTCGGTGTGTGTTTGTGTTTGGGTTGAATGCCATTTTGTTTCAGATAAGCCAACATATCATGAGTTCCATGCTGGAGGTGGAGAGGCTTAGCCTTTGCCAGGAAAATGCTCTGATAAATGTGACATCGATGTTGGACAAGTGGCTTCAATAACTTAAGAAGGAGAGGTGAATTAAGTCTTACAAAATTTCTCACTAACAAAATTTTAACCTCATTTTAAATGATAGGCTCAGAATGTAGAAAAAAAAAACAACAATCAATTTAATCGATGTTCTTTAAATGTGTAAGATAAAATTGATTGCAATAAAATAAATGAGATAAGGGAAGAGAGAATTACAAACTCGATTTATATTGGTTCGATCACTTCCCGTGCCTACGTCCAGTCCTCAAGCAACCCACTTGAGATTTTCCACTATCTCTGTAAATCCTTTACAGACTTTGAACACACTTTGGGATCCCTCACCCTTGTGTTTAAGATTCTCCAAGAGACAACCAGTCTTTTGATTACAATTCTCTCAATCCAAGAGACAATCAATCTCTTGATTACAACTAAGTTTCTGAGATGAAAAGAAAGACTTCTCTCCTTTAGAGTAGATGATACAAATTGAAGATCCTAGAGGAATTTCTCTCTTTTAGAGATGATAATACAAATTAAAGTTCCTAGATGAATTCTCAATAGGTTTGCAAGTGTTTGCCCAATAGTTGTCGAGAGAGCATTTGACAATTAAGTTCTCTTAGAACATCTCTCTCTTGCTTTTCGAAGTCAGACACACACACATACACACACACATGCCCATTGTGCATTTTTAAAATGGTTTGAAGAAATATGTCATTTCAAAAAAAAATTGAAGTTTTCTCACTGGTAATCAATTACAGATTTCTGGTAATCGATTACACAGTCATATTTTGAATGGTCATGACTTTTCAAATTAAATTTCAGGAGTTTTGTTATTGGTAATCGTTTACACACCAATGGTAATCGATTACAACTTTCAAAATTCAAATTTTCAAACCCTTTTGAAAAGATGATTTGCAAACTTGTCTTCTGGTAATCGATTACACTATCTAGTAATCGATTACCAGTGCCTTAATTTGTTGGAAACAATGTGTTTAAGGAAAAACTTGATCAACCAGTGAGATTCATTTAACAAATATTCTAAGGCTTTTATCTTTTTCTTGATCGTGTTTGCTTGACCTTGATTTAATCTTTGAAGCAATCTTGTTTGATTATACTTTCACATCATCAAAACCCTGTATCCATACATTCAGAATTGAGGCATGAGGTTTTATTTCATATGTTACAATTTCATGAATAGTATAATTGTTTTATGATTTCTACTTTTAGTTGAATTCCTTTTCATAAACTTGGTCAGTCGTGTTTTAAGCCAAGACAATTCGATTTTCCTTATTTGGGCTAGTTCTATTTCGATACTTGAGAAGTGAATGTGAACCTTTTATCCTTGAAAATGTTGTTACATACTATGTTTGATGAACTTTTAATTAGTTCCACATTTACATTTCATTTATTACGTATATGTGTGCATGGTAAAGGGTGTCACAATGTACATAACTATCTCTCGATGGTTGACTTCTAAGAGGAAAAAATGTCATGCTTTGTTGGAGAGAAAAAGAAACAATGATGACATTATACCTTGATATAATCACATAATCCATGTCGTTTATATCCATCCACTTATCTATGGTAACCTGCACGTAATAATTTTAATTAGTATTATTTATAGAAAATTTATCCATGAATATGTAACAAAAAACTTATATACCATGGATAATCCATCAACAAATAGAAACTGCTTTAACTCCTCATATTTGTTTATGCCACCAAGCACGTGCATATACTCATCAAACCATTATGTAAGTTCTTTTAGCAAATAGCTACGAACCAAAGACCATGAATCTTAACTCATACCTAATAAGTCAATAATTGTACGATATCCACAATTACTATCAGCTTTGACATCAACAATGTTTTCAATGAAATCATGAATGCATGGATGAAATTGATCCAACATGGGCATCTTCCTCTTTGGTTTTGGTTGTTCAAATGATGATGATGCAGCCTGTTTCATTGAAAAATTGTTATTTTACACAGAATGTAATGCATCCACATACTCCTAATAAGACGGATCACGCTTCGTTAATTTTTGTTGTTTGTTCATCTATTTCTTTTGAGCACCTTTTGTTTTCACCTTTTCATGAAGAACACACATAGAATTTAGACCAAGGTAGGGAAATTTCCCGAAGTTTACTCTTTAGACTCACTTTGCCACATATATCAAGCTCTTCAAACCGCTTGGATATGGCAACCATCTCTTTGGTTATGGTCACTTGGCTCAGATAAACCTTGGTTTGAAAAACTTAACCTCCGCCAAAACATATGGATTGTGTCAAGTGGTATGCTACCAATAGCATATCTAGCTAGCTCACATGCACATAGAAGATTGAAAGTAGTTCTCATTATACATCCCCAATGAGAACTGTCAATGCCAGCACAATTTACACACTCAAACTCAACAACAATCTAGTTTAACGCATATCTTGATACCATGCCAAGTAGTTTCTTATATAAGGTAACTTTAAAAACATGTCCAACCACATGTGTACTTGTCTCAAAAGATGCCTTAATTTTAGTGTTTTGTGGAGTGATCATGTTGTTAATGGCTTCCTAAACACTACACAGGTCTCCAAGGCTATTTTGCAGTAGTCTCTTTAAGGCCAAATGTGCAGACTCAACCCTGCATTTGAAAAGCACAAACAAGTAAACAATAACAATTATTTTTATTCATTCATGTCTAAACCCTAAAACCAATATATATTTATAATTTTCATACATGTTAGTTGTTGTGTTTCCTAGATGCATCACTTTATTTGTCCAGGCTTTAACAAATCTTTGCTTTTGGGGAATCAACCATGTTTCTTTGACATAGTCAACAAACATTGGTCATAGTGAGCAAACAATTTCAAACTTCATAAGGTAGTCATTGAACTTTTTCTAAGAAGGACAATCCACCAGACTTTTTCATGCTTCCATGACATAATCTCATGCATTTTTTTGACCCACAAGGATTTTACATTTTGCCTTCACATTCTTATCAATGTGAAACTAACACAACAAGTTGGTTGACTCAGGGAAAACAGTTTTCACTGTATTCATCAATGTTGAATCTCTGTCGGTAATAATAACTTGAGGGATTGCATCACGTCTCAGAAAAATACCTCGAAATCATTCTAGAGCCCAAACAACATTGTTTATACGTTCTCTTTCCAAATATGCAAATGCAGCTAAAAATGTCGTCTCAGTTGGTGTCACACCAACAATGTCAAGTAAAGGCAGTTTGTATCTATTTGTTTTGTAGATACTATCTATGAGAAATACCAAATTACATGCATTGCTTAATTTCACTACATCAGGATTACTCCAAAATATATCACTTACAACATCTTCATCCTTCAATCTATGCCAATGAATACACTGATCGCATTCAAGAAGCTTCATTAGTTGTTACATTTCACTATTAGTGTCTCTTATAGAAGAACAGTATGCATATCTTGCATTGCATACTTGCTTCATTGTTGTACAATTGGTGGCATTGTGCTCCTTCAATGTCAAAAGAATATTTTTTGGTTTGACCATTGACTTTGTCATATCACCAATAATAATATTTTCATCCTTAGTCAGTCGACCATCATATGAATTTCCAACTAATGACTTAGTCAATACATGATTATGACTCCTACATATTAACTTCATCATTCATCTTTCACCTCCCAATATTGGTTTTCCTCACAGCTTAAAGGGACACCCACATTTTCTACTGACAGTAACTACTCGTACTAAATATTTCCTGTATGCCCTATATTTTTCACTTCTCTAACAACCAATTAAAGTATATGAGGTCCTTTCTCTATTTCCAATATTTGTATTTGACCTCATTATCACCGCCACAAAACCAATATCATACGCAATAGAGCGAACCCAATGCAAAACGTCATCACGAGTAGCAAACACCTACAAAAAGGATAATACATCTTTAGTCTTCAAGGGACATTTATTTACTTACTTTAACAAAATATAAAATCATATCAATACCTGAGAAGTATTGAAGGCACCAAAACAATCAATATTTTCAAACACACTAGGTTCATCTCCATTGTCTTCATTCATATTAACTTCTTCAAACATTATGTTGTCATATATCCACTGATCTTCGTTCATCTTAACAAAACATTCAAAAGAATTCAATGACAAACTAACGACCCCTAACGACATCATACATAATTCTAATTATTTATAAATAAATCTATTTATTTTAAAAAAAATTCAATGTTGAAATTTTTTTATGTCTTCTACACTACATAAGTATGTTGATATGTCAATAAATATGTTTTTTAGCATATACCATCACACAAATTTATTATTTTTTTACTGCATTTACTAATATATTACATTGAAATTGATAAGCATATATATGAAAATTTAGACTTGCATAAATTAATATATCACACAAATTTATTATTATTTTACTTGCATAAAGTAGTTAATGTAATAATATTTACACAAATATTATAAAGGTTTAATTACTCATTTGATCCTTATAGTTTCATGATTTGTACCTTTTAATCTCTATAGTTTGAAAGTGATCTTTTTAGTCTCTATAGTTTGAAAGTGATCTTTTTAGTTCTTATAATTTGTATTTTTATTACCTTTTAGTCTTTGCTACAAAAAATATATATATAAAAATAATTAGCAACAACTTAGTTATAAATTATCAACTATTTTTTTTATTACAAATATCCTTGCGATAAATTACTTATGAATTACTTGTAATTAATAATATTACTCATATTTTGATGGTAAATACTAAAAGAGAATTAAAATATAAATTATAATGACTAAAAAGATCATTTTTAAACTAAAAAGGATTAAAAGAAAATTAAAATGTAAATTATATGGACTAAAAAAATCACTTTCAAATTATAAGGACTAAAAGGTACAAATTGTAAAACTATAAGAACCAAATAAATAATTAAATCTATTATAAAAAATATAACTATATTTATAAAAAAAACATTAAAAATAAATTTTCTTAATTTATTTAATTTTTTTTAGGTTATATGGATTCACAATCAAATAATGTCTCCAACTTTTCAAAGCAAATGCAATTGCAGTTAGCTCCAAATCATGTGGCCTTAATTGTTTGGAAGCATAAGCTACCGCTTTTCTATCTTGCATAAGAACACAACCCTTGCTATGAGACATCACAATATACCTAGAAATGTTTAGTTGGATCGGATAGTGCCAATATCAGTAACATTGATATTCGTTGCTTTAATTCCTAAAAACTTCGTCCATAATCATTTTTGTCCACACAATCCTTTTCGAGCAAGTTGGGTTAACAGTAAAGCATATTTTAAAAATTCTTCAATAATTTTTTTTAATATCTAGCTAAACTAAGAAGATTGCATACCTCAATTATAGTTTGTTGGATCCGAAAAATTCTTTCTTTTGAAATTATATGTCCCAAAAATTTCACTTCTAGCCATAACTCACATTTTGACAGTTTTGCATATGACTATTTTTCCTTAAGATTTCAATAGTTTTAAGATGTTGACATCAATTGTTATCAATTATATGGTTTAAATCAACGGAAGGAGTACTAAATGAAATATCGTTTGAACAACTAAAAAATTTATTTTATTTGACACTTATTTCGACATTTGAGGGTTGTTTTTCCTTTAAAAACTCAATTGAACTACTAGCTTTTGAAGAACTGATACTATTTCTCCTATACAAATCCATAGTTATAAAAGAATACTTAAAAAAAAAAGAATAAGCTCGCATCAGAAAGAAAGAATGAAAGCAAAAAGAATGGAAAAAATAAAGTTTATAGATTCCAATTTCCAAATAAAATTAATGATAATGGTACAAAGATTACAAAGAACTATATAACAATATTTGAGATGAACATACCCTTTTAAAACAATGGAGGATGATATAGAAGACATAAAATAAATAAATAAATAAATAAATAAAGGCTTAAATAACTTTTGGTACTTGAAAAATATGTTTTTTAATCAAAATATTTTATTTTTATTTTTATTTTAGTTTGTGATAAATGTTTATTTTTAAAATAATTACATGTCATTAGAAAATTTTTGTTGATTGATAATGTGACTATATCATTAAGTTCAAATCATTTAAAATTTTACTCATTCAGTATTCAACTCATATTTATGATAGGTATCTTTTTTAAAAAATAAAAATTTGTGGGATACTAAAATAAAATAAAATAAATAAAAATTAGGTACCAAAAATAAAACACCCTTATTTGACTGAAGCCAAAAATTTATTTAAGTCTAAAATAATAATAAAAAGTTAATTATCATTTCCATTACACCAGACAAATTCTTTGCTCCCTTCTTCCTTTTTTATAGTGTGATACTCCTCGAACCCCAGAACTTCTCCCATGACCTTGTTGTTGCTACTTGCTTGCACTTTATTCGCCAACTGTACTTAATTAGGTGGAACGACCATTAGCTGTAACGGAATCCTGTGGTTTAGCAATTGAAAGAATATTATTCTGGCGAGCAAGTCAGAAACAACATTGCGGAGAGTAGTGTAGTCGCAGTGGAAGCAGAGGAAGATGAATCAACCTCATAGAATGTAGAACTGTGCATAAATTGGAATGAACAAATACAGCATAGGACAATGTACTTTGAATAAAAACTTTCTTCCCAAAATTGTGTAGATTCACAAGCCATATGAGTAAAAAGTTAGAATTAGATGTCAATGACGACGAGGTTAAAAAGAAGAACAAGAAAAATTTGTGTAATGCAATGATGACAATAATTAAGTTAACTATTATCATCATTAACTTTTATTTTTGGTAAAATTGAATTTCTTGTAATATACCGTTTAATATGAAAATGAGAGGGTTTTTTGTTACCATATGAAAATGAGAGTTTACTTAAGAGAATTATTTTTTCTTGAGTCAAACATATTTTTTGTTTCCTTAAATTGTCACCGTTAGATAATTTAATTCTTGATACTAAACAAAGCAAAAGTAGTCTCCGGTTAAAATAAATATCAATCAATTCAATTTTTAATATGAACGCTTGTCAATTTTTCTAATGAAATGTCTTGCGTACAGAGACGGATCTGCATAGGAGCGGGGTAGCCGTGGCCCCCCAAATTTTTTAAATAAACATGGTATTATGAAATTTTTAGATAACAATGCCCCGAAAATAAAACATTTATGTTAACGTGTTAATATGCATTGAGCTCCAAAAGCCCAAGCTTCTTTTTTGTTTACTTAGTTATTTGATTCTTATAATTACAAAAACATTATCTTTTAATTTATAAACATAAAAACGTCTATTTTTTTACTCATACTATTTTTAATTATTTTAATTCCTACAAGTATCATTTTAATTCCTTTTAGTCCCATGGTAAAGAGATTAAAAATGATATGTGTAGGGTTTAAAATGAAATATTTTTAAGTATAGAAAGTAAAAATAAATTTTTATACATATAAAAATAAAATGAATAATTAAATTTTTTTCTAAGAGTTTAATAGCAATGTATTGACAGTGTAAAAATAATTTTATATTATTATCCAATCACAAATAATTATTAACAATCCGTTTGGATCAAACAAAAAGGGAGTGGAATGAGTCATCAATGGAGTTGCGGCAAAGCTTATTAACCCATGCAGATAGGTCTAGAATATATGACTTTTGCATTATTAGCACGACATTCTATCTAATTGAACTAATAAGTTAATTATATTAAAAAATAATTAATGTCACTATATGTAACATTAAAAATTTTAATCATTATATGTAACATTAAAAATTTTAATCATTATATGTAACATTAAAAATTTTAATGTATCGGAAAAGAAAGCATAACCTAGGTTCCTTCCGTCCTTGGGTGTTGCCCAGTGGCTTGGCCACCAACGGAGTATGTTTTTGCTCTCTACAAACGTTGGGGTTCCTTCTTCGATCCTAGGGAGTTTTAACTGCCTCGGTCTCTAAAGTTTTTCCTTGTTTTTCCCAATCTCATGCCCTATCACTTTTTCTCATCTTGGGCTATGAAATAGTTGCCAGTTTGAACTGCTCTTGATGGGGAAGAACAAGGGTCGTCAATCGCACTCAGCTGCAAAGCAAATTATGGTGAAGGGTACTACCTCAGATTCAGGTAAATCCCAAACATCTGTTACTTTTGGCCTGGCTGGTTTCTTGGATGTTGTCCATGCAAATCAGAATGCTTATACTACTTCACAGGATAATCTTGTAGGCAAGGTGCTCGTAAAAAGGCAGGGACAAGTTCTGCAAAAACTGATGATGTCGCACACCAAGTGTTTGATAATTTGTCAGAATGCAGTGCTGAATCTGAATCTTCCCCAGAGGTTTCTTGCACCTTAGGGGACAATGATTCAACCACTAATGATGATTCATCTCACTCTTGTGGCTCTAAGTCATCACCCCAGCTAGACGACAATAAGGCGCCAACTCCTTGGGTTAATCTATTCAAAGATAACAAAAGTCCTTCCAAAGGTTTTGGAATGAAGTTCTCCCCTCCACCCTCTGATGATGAAGTGCTATTGGAAGAAACTGATTTACAACCCCTGGAAGAGGCTTGGGGACATAGCCTTATTCGCTATGTGGAAGGTCGATTCCCAGGAAAGAAAGCGCTGCTGGATTGTTGCAAAAAATGAGGAGTCAAGTTTTCATACTCAGCTCATGAAAGTGGTTGGCTGGTGTTTAAATTTGAGTCTGAGGACGATCTGAACCAAGTCCTCTCTGCAGGCCTTTACTTCATATTTCAAAGACCCCTACTGCTAAAGGTTATGCTAGCATTCTTTGACTTTGGTAATGAGGAGCACAGCAAGATCCCTGTCTGGGTTAAACTCAGAAATCTACCTCTGGAGCTTTGGAATCCTCAAGCCTTAGGGAAAATCCTGTCCAAGATTGGTTCGCCCATTCGATCTGACCATCTTACTGCTTCTAATGGGTCTATTTCTTTTGCTAGAGCTTTAGTTGAGGTTGATGCTTCTTTGGAGCTCATCGATGAAGTGCGATTTAGACTTCTTACAGGGAAGACTTTTGTGCAAAAGATTGAGTATGAAAATAGACCTTCTTTTTGCACTCACTGCAAGATGATTGGGCACCGCCTCACTAATTGTAAAACTTTCACTGCGAATAAGCATGTTCTCATCACAGCCTGCCCCACCTTGGATCAGTCCCAAGTGGGTGATTCAGCAATGCCCCCACATACCAATACAGCTGACCCCTCTGATAATCCAAAGAATGTCCAGACTAATCCGTCTGTCCCTCTTCACAGAAAACATGTTCTGGTTGCAAATCATGTTCTTGTCCTTCAGAATTCTTCTGACCTCAAAGAAACAGGGAACACTGAGTTGGATGATCCTATAGAAGAGGGGTTTGTTCAGGTGAAAACAAAACACCAGAAAAAAGGTAAAAAAAGTGCAACTCTTAAAGACAACCCGTATTGAGGATATGCAAGCTGATGTCCAAAGAGGAAGAAATCATAAAGCTGTAACTAGGGTCGAGGAGGCTTCCTCCCGTCCAAATCCATGATCATTTCCTCTTGGAACATCAGAGGCTTTAATTTGCCTATGAAGCATCATGCGATGCAGAGCTTCCTTCGCTGCAAGGAAATTAACGTCATGGTTGTGTTGGAAACTAAGTTGAATAAGGCTTCAGTTGAGGAAATCATGAGAAAAAAGTTTGGTGACTGGCACTTCACCCATAACTTCGCTTCTCATAATGCTGGCAGAATTCTTATCCTCTGGAAGCAGGATAAGATTCATCTTTCTGTTTTAGAGTCAAATGCCCAATTGATTCACTGTGCTATTGATTGTAAAACCACTGTCAAACGCTTTCAGGTTTCATTCATCTATTGTCTTCACTCCATTATGGCAAGAAGATCTCTTTGGATAAATCTGAATAGTATCAATGCTAATATGAATTGCCCCTGGCTCCTCATTGGTGACTTCAACTCCATTTTGTCTCCCACCGACCGTTTCAATGGAGTTGAGCCCAATGCTTATGAGTTGCAAGATTTTGTTGATTGCTATTCTGACCTGGGGTTGGGGAGCATCAACACTCATGGCCCCTTGTACACGTGGACTAATGGCAGGGTGTGGAGCAAACTGGACAGAGCTTTATGTAACCAGGTCTGGTTCAATTCCTTTGGAAATTCTGCTTGTGAAGTTATGGAGTTTATTTCTATTTCAGACCATACTCCTCTAGTTGTCACCACTGAGTTGGTAGTGCCTAGAGGTAATTCTCCATTTAAATTCAACAATGTTATTATGGATCATCCAAATTTCTTAAGAATTGTTGCAGATGGATGGAAGCAAAATATTCATGGATGTAGCATGTTCAAGGTCTGTAAGAAATTGAAAACTCTTAAAGCTCCCTTGAAGAATCTTTTTAAGCAGGAGTTCAGCAACACTCTAACCGAGTGGAGCTAGCTGAGGCTGAATATAACAATGTGCTTAATTCTCTAAAGCAAAATCCTCAGGATCCTTTCCTTCTTGCTCTGGCAAACCGCACTAGAGGGCAGACCATTATGCTTAGAAAAGTGGAGTCTATGAAATTTGCTCAGCTCATCAAAAACAAATATCTCCTACAGGCTGATAAATGTTCCAAATTCTTTCATGCTTTAATCAAACGCAACAGACACAGCCAGTTTATTGCTGCCATAAGGCTAGAGGATGGGCATAACACTTCCTCCCAAGATGAAATTGCCCTTGCTTTTGTGAATCACTTTAGGAATTTGTTTAGTGCTCATGAGCTGACCCAAACTCCTTCCATTTCGATCTGCAACAGGGGTCCTAAGGTTCCCACTGATTGCTTTGCGGCCTTACTTTGTCCTACTTCTAAGCAAGAGGTTTGGAACATTATTTCTATGATGGATAACAATAAAGCTCCTGGGCCAGATGGTTTCAATGTTTTATTCTTCAAGAAGGCTTGGAATATCATTGGTGATGATATCTTTGTAGCGGTTAATGAATTCTTTACAACTGGAAAAACTCTAAAGCAACTAAACCATGCTATTATTGCGCTTATTCCTAAGCATGATCAGGCCTCCCAGGTTAACCATTTTAGACCCATATCTTGCTGTAATTTGTTATACAAGATTGTGTCTAAAATTCTGGCCAACCGCATAGCCCCAGTGCTTGAGACTATTATTGGGGAAACTCAAACTGCTTTCATTAAGAACAGAAAGATGATGGACAACATCTTCCTAGTTCAAGAGATTTTGCGCAAATATGCCCGAAAAAGATCCTCTCTGAGATGCCTCCTGAAAATTGACTTGCATAAAGCTTATGATTCCATTTCTTGAGAATTCTTGGATTGGATGCTTAAGTCCATTGGTTTCCCAGCCCAATTCTGTACTTGGATCATGGAATGTGTTTCTTCCACTTCCTTTAGTGTGGCAGTCAATGGATCCATTTATGGTCACTTCAAAGGGAGGCGGAGTCTTAGACAAGGGGATCTTCTCTCCCCTTATCTGTTTGTGCTCTGTTTGGAGTACTTTTCCAGAGATATGAGCAGCCTCAAGGATAATGCCAATTTTAAATTTCATCCCAACTGTGCAGGTATTCAGCTATCTCATTTTGCTTTTGCAGATGATATTATGCTTCTATCTAGAGGAGATATCCCTTCTGTGTCAACTATGTTTGTCAAGCTTCAGCACTTCTGAATGGTTTCAGAGCTTTCCATCAGCTCTGATAAATCTGCCATATACTCAGCCGGTATTAGGCCTCATGAGCTTTCTCATATTCAGCAGCTTACTGGATTTAGCTTGGGTGACTTCCCTTTTAGATACTTGGGTGTTCCCCTTTTATCATCTAGATTAAATGTATGTCATTATGCTCCCTTGCTTTCCAAGATTACTAACCTGATTCAGGGATGGAGCAAGAAGTCTTTATCTTATGCAGGTAAGTTAGAGTTGATCAGAGTAGTTATTCATGGAATTGTGAATTTATGGATGAGGATTTTTCCTTTGCCGCAATCTGTTCTGGACTGGATCAACGCTTGGTGCCGTAATTTTCTGTGGGGCAAAGCGGATATTGGCAAAAACAAGCCCTTGGTTGCTTGGTCAGTAGTTTGTTCTCCGAAAAAAGAAGGGGGTTTAGGCCTTTTTAATCTCAAGGACTGGAACCTTGCGCTTCTTTCCCGTATCCTGTGGGACTTTCATTATAAGAAATATTCTCTATGGGTTTGGTGGGTTCACCATTACTATTTCAGAGAGAGTGATGTGTGGAATTACAATACTTATTCATCAGATTCAGTTTTGATAAAGAAAATCATTCAAATAAGGGACTTTATTATCTCCAAAGAGTTAAGTATGGAAGAGGCCAAAAAGAGGATTCAATCTTGGAGCACCAATGAACAATTGCTTGTTGGCAAAGTCTATGAATACATTAGAGGTGTCAAGCCTACTGTTAGTTGGTGTTCTGTTATATGGAACCCAGCAATCCCCCCTAAGATGTCTTTCATTCTGTGGCTTGCTAAAAGGAATCGACTGCTTACTCTTGACAAAGTTGTTTTTTTGAACAAGGGTTCCCTCTGCCCTTTATGTTCAAATGAGGCTGAGTCAAATGCTCATTTGTTCTTTTCTTACAGAAAATCTCTCCAAGTTTGGGCTCACATTCGTGATTTGGTTCCTTTCCGCAGGCGTTTCACTTCTTTGCAGCTTACATTTTTCCAAAAAAAAAATTTAATGTATATTTTGTAACAATTAATTTTTTACCCCCTAAAGAATTAACACTAGTAATCAAGCGTAATACCCAAATGGTGCTGAATGGCATGCACCTTAGTTGCGTAATGCTAATTCAAATCAGTAATACTAAAACGATGCATCTGATAATAAAATGGCATATCTTCAATAGATGATTAGTGCCTATCTTTAAATAACTTTTGATACTTACAAAATACAACTGTTTTGGTTTTGGTATTTAAGTTTTTTTTATCTAATAAATTTTTATTTTTGAAATAGTTTCATGTCATTAGGAAAGTTTTCTTAATTGATGAAGTGACTGATGGATCATGTCATCAAATTGACTCAACAAGTACTAAAAAAATAAAGATTAGGTACCCAGACTAAAACACCCATCATAATATTAATATTAAAAAATTGACCATAATATTAACATTAATTTTTTTATCATAATATTAATATTATAAAAGATCGATCAATGATTGTTAAAATTAAAAATTAAATCTTTATAATATGAAAATTAAACCAATAGATAGTATGAAATAGTGAATTTTCCCTTAATTATTTTAATAAGAACACATCAATATTATCTATATATAAAATATAAAAAAGCACATCAATATTTTACTTAATTTTTCTCAATTAAGACATTCTTGATAACTATTCTCTTTCAACGTAGTCATAGAAGTCTTCTCAATGCCGCAGTTTTCCTCAATTAGTAAATTCTTAAAATAGGAGATCCTAATCATACAAAACTTGCCAATGCAAACGGGTGGTTTTTCCCTTTCTTGGGATCCAAACTAAAACCGCATAAAAATCAATGAACTATATTAATCCTATCTTTAATGCATGTACTAATCAAATAAAACCTCTCAATGCCAGTGAGCTGATTTTTCGCTTTCTTGGTACCCAACCTAATAATACTACTATGCAAATCCATCATCACATTTAGGATAAAAAAATATCCACCATCTCATTTATTATCTCCTGTCTCTTTTTTATTTTTTTGTACAGAATCTCCTGTCTATTTTATTACCTCCTATCTCTTTATTTTTATGCAAAGTACAAAAGTCAGTATAAATACAATGTCCCTCAAACCCCAATGTCGGTTAAAATTACAGCCCCACCCGCTGGCATCTCTCAAAGGACCAATCCACTTGTAACAACTCATAACTAAAACAAAAATATTTCATGAACATCCATATATTGTAAGACATTAGAGAAAAAATATATGAACATTATAAAATTTATGATACGATAGAAATAAAAAAAAATAAAGATATTTTATGTGGTATTTAAAATAAATGAATATTTATATATTATTATTTTTAAAAGTCCATGCCGGAAGGTATTGATCAAGGAATTTAAAAATAAATATTTTTACTAGAATAAAAAATTATACTTTAAATTATTTTTGTTTATATTTACATATAATTTATACAATAAATATTTTCTTTTTAATTTATTAACAAGAACCTTAAAAGAAAGAATAGCATAATTATCCTATGCTATGAACATATATGGACACGTGTGCATGCCATAAATGCAATAAGTGTTGAAATTGAGGGTACATAGAAACCCCCCTCTGCCCAAACTAAAGGTTCCGCTATTTCAATTCCCAAATCTACAGGCTTTGTCTACAAAACAAGCAGCGCCAACCTTTCACTCTGTGCACCGCCCATCGCAAACTTACAATACCACACCACATACATATAAATAATATCTCTCGCTATGGTTAGCTTCGTTCCCTTCCCATTATTTCAATCAAACACTTATCATATTACTAACAAAAATGGAACTAACATTCCCTCATCAAGACGAAGATGATTCCGTTGTTTCTGATTGCGAGAGCGGTGTTTCGGGCAGTGGAGTCGTGGTGGCACCACCACCACCACCACCACAACAACAACAACGTGGTTTTTTCGTTAGGCTTGGAGAAGGTGACGTGGTTCACGATCTTATCAAGACAAGGTTTATTCGTGGCCTCGGCATGCTCGGGCCTAAAACCGAGGTTGTCTCCGTTCGCCGAAACGCGTGCTCCGACGTCGTTTCACAGGCGCGCCTTCACTCGTTTCATGCTCACGCCAGGGCGGTGGCGAGGCTCCGCGGCGGCGGGAATCATGCCAACGTGAAGTACGCCTGGTATCGTACGAACGGCGAGGACGACGTGAACGACATCGTTTCGCAAGGCTTCGGCTTCGCGCACGGCCCGAAACTCGTTCTCTCCCCTGACGACGCTCCTCTCCAAAGGTTCGGTTCCCGCTCGACATCAATTCGTATTAATTCGAAAGAGAAATGCTAATTACTCTCTCTCTCAATGCTAATTACTCTCTCTCTCATAGTATCTTTTTTTTTAATAATTTTTTAAAATTTATTTATTAAAAATTATCAATTTTTGATAGGTTATATTTCTCTCGAATTATGATTGTTGATTTTCAATCAATTTTGTTCCGATTTGAATTATTTTTTTTTTTATAATTCTGAATTTAAAATTGAAATTTTTGTGGCTTTTTTGTTTTTGGCAGTGCGAGAGGGTGTGGGGTTGGGAAGGACGGTGTGAGGCACGCGTTACTGTGCCGCGTGATTCTAGGGAGATCAGAGATTGTTCGTGATAACACAGAACACTGCTATCCGAGTTGTGAAGAGTATGATTCTGGAGTGGATAGTTTTTCGGGGCCTACAAAGTACATCATTTGGAGCAATCGCATGAACACTCATGTTTTGCCTGCGTATGTTGTAAGCTTCAGAGTTTCTTCCTTCAAAGGTTAGTTTCGACTTTTAATTTAAAAGATGAAAAATACTAGCGACACATTCTATTCTTAACACACTCTAGTTAGCTAAAATCTATTAGAAATCACTAATTTTGGTGGATCGAATTTACCAAAATAGATAATTTTTAATACATTTTAATCAATTACAAAGAAAATTATAAGATCTATTTTTCTCTTCTTTTTCTTTTACTATGGTGTTTGGTAATTTTGTAAATTATGATGTTTTGTTTTGTAGGGATGGAGAAGAGTGAAGAAGAACCTTTGAGACCTACTTCGCCTTGGATGCCATTCCCAACTCTGATTTCTGCGCTTTCCAAGGTTTTGCCTCCATGTGATATTGCCCTCATCTCCAAGTTCTACAAAGATAAAAAAGTAAGTGCCTTTTTTTTTATTACTTGCATTTGGGTTTGACTGTGTGGCTTGTAATTCTCATTGTTGATTGCTTTCTCTTATATAGGACAAGAAGATTTTACGACATGAATTGATACAAAGAGTGAGAGAAATAGCTGGAGATAAGTTGCTAGTTGCGGCCATCAAATCTTATAGAGACAACAAGGTACGTCGATTCTCTTTTTGATATCTTTTGGGGTTGTAAACATAGTGACATAGCACATCAATTTGGTTCATATTCATCCAATATAGTTTTCTTTCCTTGAAATTGATGTGCAATGCAATGCATTGACTCTGTGCATTTCAATTCTCGTCAAACTGTTATGAGCTAACTAAACATTTGTTGGTTAAGAAACCATTATTAATTAAGAGCAACTAGAATTTTTTCCCCTTCGTTCCCATGGTCATTTTTTTTATAATGCATATTCATTTTTACTAGTTGTTTCTGAATTAAATGGGGTAAAAAGAATTTCAATTTCACCTATCATTGGGAATATTAAAAAATAGGAATAGAAGAGCGAGTGGAAATATGAAGTTGTATCGAGATCTAAGATGGATGTATATTGTATAGTATACCGTTAATTGTTCTTTGGTGCTTCTGGATTATATATTCTGGAAATTCCGGAAGTGGAATTAGTTTCTGTGTGCACATAGATCTCATAACTATAAGTAGTATATTAGTTTAAGTGGTTGGAACATTATTGTCAAAGAAAAAGCAGGTAGGTACCAAGAATATAGTATTATTTTACCTACTCCTCCAACCCTATGGGAGGCGATAGAAGTGGAAACTGAATTTAAGAATTAAAAAACTTTAGAGTCACATCGTCATTGCTATCTCAATTGTTTTATTCATGTGTTTCCTTTCCACCTATGGGAATTTGGCTTTGTATTCTTTGTTCATTGTTGCCTAACTTGGTAAATTTGTTTGTCTTTCAGAAGAAACCAAGCTTTCTACAATCAAGGTCAAAGAATGGCTTAGCAACGAGGATAAAATAACTTTCTTCACACGAGTTCTTTTTCTTGGGTTGACATAATACTAAATACCCAAACTTACAAGGAGGACACACAAAACTGCTTTAAAAGCAGTGTGGCATATTTGACTAGGCCTTTTTTTAAAAAAAATTCTATTTTTTGAGGTCGATGTAGCATAGGAGAAGGAATCTTTTTTTTTTTTCTTGTTTTCTTTTTCTCGTTGCCACTTGCCAGTGGGAATGATGTCCTCCGTGAATAAGGATATATACATGTAGGCTCTCATGGACACATTGACCCACCCCAATGCACTGTCCCTAAAATTGTACATAGTAATTTTGTTGCTTCTTCTTTTTCTCTTGAGATATATTATTTCCTCACACACGTATTAAATTAGTTGTCCAATTTAATTTGCTACTGATTAAATTGTTAATTCATTGCAAAAGAAAAAAGAAAAAGTTTGTTAAATGGTATTTGAATGGTGGTACCGCTTGCTGCACTGCATAGAAGCCAGCAAGCAAATTTATGGTGCCTTACCTTAAGTCACCTTTGTTAATTGGTGATTGGTTTGAATTATTTAATTTTTAAGGTTAAATTATATTTGTGTCATCTAATTTATTGTTAGGATTTAATTTGGTCCTCTTATTATTTTAAAGGTTCAATTAGGTTTTGTGTTTTTTAAAAAATGATTCAATTATGTCTTTATTTTTAAAATGTTCAATTAAGTCCTTATCTTTTTTAAAAAAATCAATTTGGTCTATTTAAAACCAATTTTCATCTTAATTGTTAAATTTTTAAGAGCAATTGAAGAATAATTGAACCAAATTTAACCTATTTTAAAAAAAAATGAAACTAATGGAACCATTTAAAAATAAAGTACCTAATAGAACTATTTAAAAAAATATATAAGACCTAATTAAACCTTAAAATAATATGAGGACCAAATCAAATCCAAAAATTAATTAGAAGATAAAAAATAATTTAACCAATTTTTAACTAATAAATTACTCTATTACTTATTGGTTTGGGTCTTAAGAAGAATATTACCTTTGTCTCTTAATATAGGACTCTTTTAATTAATTTGCATCCTTTAAAAAAGTTGTTTATATAATTAGTAATATTGAATTTGTTAACAACTTAAATTATTTTGTCAAAATTATTCTTAAAGTTATTGGAACTCAAATCTCTCTATTTTCACTTAAATATTTTTTACTTAATTAATTAATTTATGCTAATTTTTTTATTCAATTCTTATAAGAGAGATAATATATTTATCTTTTATAATTAACATTTATTATAAAGTAGCCAAGGGTATTTGGGTATAAACAACTAATACAAAAGATAAATTAAAAAATTCTTATAAAAAAGAACAAATAAATTGAAAAAATAAATCTTATATTTAGTAAGGAAGTAGTGCATATCGGTTCGTCCAGTCAGTCTTTTACAAGAAAAAAATTCTTGGCTATAAATATTAAGAAATTTTGTAACATAATCATTTTGGAAATAAAATAAATATAAGTATGTTAAAATTTAAATAGTATGATATAAAAATAGCTTTTTTTACTTTCTAAAAAGTCAATTCCTGCGGTCAAAACAAAAAAGTCAATTCCAATTTTGGGCACGTAAAATTTTTCTCATAAAAAATACTTTTAAGAAATTCATCATTTTTTTAGTTTTCAAGAAATTTATTTTTAGTTTTCAAAACAATTAAAAATTGAAAAGAATTTAAAATGTATTTTTTGTACAATAGCTACGCTGGAGTTAAAATTATGTTTTGGTTGTGTTTGACTTTTTTTTTATAGAAAAAGTTATTGTTAAATATAATTTTATAAAATGCTCCTAAAAATTAAAGAAATTAATAACGGAGGAAATACACACAAAAAAAGAGATTGTAAAAAGTTAGAATTATTTATTTACTTTATAAGCATAAGTTTGAGTAGTTTAAAAAAATTCTAGGTTTAAATACGATAGTTGTCTTCGTAAAAAAAAAAGAAGATTGTTGTCATTATATTAAAAATACATCATTTAATGAATTTTTATTTTCTAATAAAAGAAACAACTTTTTCCGAATATTAAAATGAAAAAAGGATTATATACATATAAAAGATTTTATACCGTCATCTAATCAACACTCACTATATATGATAAATTTATTAATTTTTAAAATAATTATCTTAAGTCAAAGTGTGATTGAATATTTTATAATTAAATTCTCTTAAAATTATCAAACTATTTTTATTTTAATTTTTGAAGTTTTTTTATTTAAAGTAACCTTTAACAAAACAAGGTATAAATTACTTTAAAGAATTAATATTTTAAATAATTTAACTTAAATATACAATCTAAAGTTCATTTTATGCTATCATTGAATCATAAAAACAGTCCTTTAAGATAACAGTATTAACTTCTATAAGAATTATTTTATAAGTCATTCTTAAAATTATTTATAATTAATTAGTAATATAATAATTTTTATTTTATGTATGAAACTTAAATTCTTTTTTAAATTTATTATTTCAAATAATATATTAAATCATTCCTTAATATGTATCAAATATAAGTTATTTTAACATTAAGAGATTAATTAAATAGAGTAAGATAAGCTTCACATGTGACATTGTAAGTTTCAGCTCATACTCATCTTCTTACATCTGCATATATATATATATATATTACAAGAGTTGATAAAAAAAAAAATAATAAATGATGAGATTTAGATAAAAAAAAAAGTAAAACTAATATAATTTTTTAAAAGTATTTTTTATGTTTTCATATACTAACTTTTCTTATAATAGCATCTTTTTATTCTCATTTTTAGATTTTAACAATAAATTTAAAATTATATATTGGTTTTCTAATTATTTTTAATTACTATAATTATTTCATGATAAATCTAATACATGTTTAAATGTGATGTAATAATAAGCATATATTAGGAGAGAAGTATATTTGACATTCTTTTATTCCAAAAAAATAGCAAAAATATATACAACATATGCATTTTGAAGAATATTAAAAAGAGAAGATGATATGTGTGAAGAGAGAATAAAATTTGGTACTCAATAGTAAAAGAAAGAAAAAAATATAATAAAATCTTAAAGATTTTAGTTAGATTATTTGATAAATGTTTTATACTAAAAGTTTAATGAAATTTATCAAAATATTTTTTAAAAAATCGTCCATTCAAATTTATATATTTTTTAATATCAAAAAACTTTTTATAAATTATAAAAAAAATTTAATTAAATAACACTGAATTTTATTATTTTTCTTAAAAAAATTTAAAAACCTTAATTAAACAATGAAAGATTTATTTTTACTATTTAAAAATTCTCATGGAATATAACTAGACTTTTTTATAAAAGAAAATTAAAATCTTAATCCAATATTCTCTAGTAATATAAAATAACTTTATACAGTATCATGTAATTGTGTATCATCATTTACATGATTTTAAGGATAATCATAGTAATAATTGACAAATTTTGTCATACGTGTTCTGATTATTTTTTTTGGGAATCATACGTGTTCTGATTTGATAACTGTCTAAAATTATTTTTACAAAATACCATTTTATCGTCCGGATGACGTTACCTTGCGGGATTTTATTTGCATAGTTTCTATGTAACTCGTCGTTACATTTGATCTGCATTGAGCTTCATTTCATCTTTCTCTCTTTTTCCTTCTGTTATCCGTGTGCTCAAAGCTCTTTCACCTGTCTTTCTCAAAAGTTATTCTCTTTCTCATGTTAATTTAATAAATAAATACATAAATCTCAAATTGTCCGGTCAACATTTCCGTCAAGCGGATTGCAAGTGGAATCTGATCGTTCCCGTGGATTCCGTCACCGTTTTCAGCTTTGTTTTCTTTCTGTTTTGTTTTTTTTACGGACGGTATTGTGGTTTTCTTGTTATGCGGTCTTACTCATGCCTAGTGAAGGTGGTTTTCTTCCCTTTGTTTGGCCCAAAAAAAAAAAAGAAAGAAAAAAAGGTTAAATAGGTACAAAACAAGAAATGATTAACTATTTAATTAATAATAACCACATGAGTAATTATCAATTAATTAATCAATCAACTACATATGGTGGCAGGTTTTGGATTGGTTCTATTTCTATCTGTTGATTTTTTTTAAACAAGATATTTGTCAAAAGTTATAACATTAACTCTTAAAATGTAAAGATCACATAAGTGAATTTTACTTTTTTCAGCATAATTTTCTTCATACAATACATTTTTCTATTCGTTAATGTTTTGTTTGGATGAAATGGTAAAAATTAGGAGAAAAATGAATATCAATCCCATGTTTTGATTTGAGACGATCAAATCTAGAACATTCAACAACTAATAAAACAAAAATTTATTTCATATTAAAGATTTTCAAGTTTTTTCTTTTCAATTAAAGTTGATGGATTGGTTATTTGGTTAAGCCTGTGAGATATTTTATTTTCTATTATAACTAAGATGAAATCTTAGTATCAAGACATTTTTTTATAATAATTAAATTCTTTAAACTTTATAAATAAAAAATTATGCCCTTTATTTTCTTAAGGAAATTATGTCCTTCATAAGATTTATATTAAAAGAAGTTGATGGTGTGACTAATGGTTTATACAAGTAATCACATTATACTTTAAGCAACAAAGCATATCAATCAATAGTCTTTATTTAATTTGTAACTTTTTATTTAAATAGTTTTATTGAGATTCACATAACAGTAAAACAAGAGATATACTTGACAATATGAGTCAACTACACTGAGAAAAAAATATTATATTATATTATATTAAAAGTAATCAAAATCAGGTTACAAGTGCATAATTCTTTTTCTCTTATCTTTAAATTTAATGGTTATGTATTAACAATGTAAAAATCTTATACATTACTTTTAATATAACTTTTTAAATAATTCATCAAAATCAACAAACTTATCATATATTGTGTGTTGTGATTGGATGACGGTGTAAAATACCTTTACATTGACATTCAAATACAATTCATCATTAATATGACCTTTAAAGTAATTAATATACAAGTCAACAAACTTTTCAGACATGAACTCTGATTGAATGACGATATAATTTTTTTTACACTATCAGTGTATAACTTTTTTTCTCTTATACTTTGAGTTTAATGATCATCCACTAACAGTGTAAAACACCTTTACACTATCATCTAATCACAATTCACTATTAACATGACTTTTAAAGTAATTATCATAAAAGTTAATAAAATTACCATACGTGATGAACTGTGATTAGATGACGGTGTAAAAAAATTTACACTACCAATATATAACTCTTTTTTTTCCTTATACTTTGAGTTTAATGATCATGTGTTGACAGTATAAAACATCTTTACATTGTCATTCAATCGCAATTCACCGCTAATATAACTTTTAAAATAATTATCATAAAAGTCAACAAACTTATCGTATATAATGGGTTGTGATTGGATGACATTGTAAAATTTTTGCACTATCAATATATAACTTTTTTTCTCTTATACTTTATACTTTATAGTTATCAAAATTATGCATTTCAAAAATAACAATTATCCTAATTACACCATCTTAAGTTTTTTAGGCATTTTATGGAAAAATAAGTTTTAAGACGATATATATAGTGTAGTTTGGTTATTATAAATGGGAGTTATTTGCGTAACCTTCCTAAACTTAGTTCTAAAAACAAGTCTTAAATCCTAAACTTGCTAATTAGAATTTAGAACTTCTCTTTTATGATGGTCCTGCTGCTTTGTGGCAGTGTTTGCTATGAAATGCTCGATGTGGGTACCTACAATTGTGCTTCAATGTTCAACTTAATTAAGAGTAACTTCAGTAGAATAATAGCAATGGTTAATTCCATAAAAAAAAAAAAAAATAGCAATGGTTAAGATGAATTCAAATGTATTAGAGTCAACATATGCCTTCTCTTGGTAGAAGCCTAGGAGGTGATGGAAAATTTTATTGCACTTCTAACATGTTAAGACCAAATCATTTGGGTCTAGGTTGGATAGACAATATGGGGTTTTTCTTTGTGCACCCAGTAAATTTCTAGTACACCCAGCACAACATGCGCAATTCCAATTTTGCTCATTCCGTAAAATTGATACGGATTGACAATTCCTAAGCCCGATACGGATTGCCTTCAAAAATATGTTTTGCGAATTGATTTAAAATTAATGGCTCAAACAGGAACGAACCTATCACTTTCGCCTTATTAGCACACCTCTCTAGCCAACTAAGCTAATAGGTCAATTATGTTTTAAAATAATTAATGTTGCTATATATAACATTAAAAATTCTAATGTATATTTAATGTACATATAAATTTACATAATAAATTTTGTAATGATTAATTTTGATCTAATAATTAATTTTTTTACATATATAAATTTTTATGAATCCTATGATTTTTTTAAAATTTATATATGTAAAAAAATATATTATTAGATCAAAATTAATCGTAATAAGATCAAAAAATAAATTAGTAAACTTATGTTAATAATGTATTTTTTTACATATATAAATTTTTATTAAATTTATGATTTTTATTTACAATTTATATATATAAAATAATTAATTATTAGATTAAAATTAATTGTCACAAAATTTATTATGTAAATTTGCATGGGCATTAAATATATATTAGAAATTTTAGTGTTATATATAATGATATTAATTATTTTATAACATAATTGACTTATTAGTTCAGTTGGTTAGAACGTCGTGCAAATAACGTGAAAGTCATAGGTTGGACTTACAGATTTGCAATCCATATCAGTTTTACGGAAGACAAAATTGGAATTGCACATGTTATGGTGGGTGTACCAGAAATTTACTGGGTGCGCAAAGAAAAACTAGACAATATGGTCTATATTGGGCCTAGGCCTTTACTCAGTCTAGAAGAAATTCAGTTCAAAGAAAAAGGCTATTGCTTTGTTTCCATTCTAGCTATCCACACCTTCCACAGGTTCTTATAACTGAGTGTGATTTCATTGTTCTAGAATTTCAATTATGAAAAATGAAATGAATTCTAGAATTTAAATTCCCAAAATATGAAAAGTGACTTACGAAATTTATATTCTAAAAGTATGTAAAAAAAATTCAAATTAAAAAGTCTTTTTATATTCCAGGATTAAACTTCGGAAAATTATTTATTAATAAATTTCACTTTTGCTTTTTCAAAAAAAAATATTTCTCTATGATTATTTTGTTTGAATGGTCAAATTGTGACAAATATTTGAATAAATAAGTAAAAAAAATTATAACATAAAAATTAAATTAAATTGGCTAAATATTATATATATATATATATATATATATATATATATCTTTAATTAACTATAAATTAGTTAGGACTTAACTAAAAAATTATAACATAAAAAGTAAATTAAATTGGCTAAATATTATATATATATATATATATATATATATATATATATATATATATCTTTAATTAACTATAAATTAGTTAGGACTTAACTAGAAAATAATTTTTAAATTGTTATAGATATAGAATAATTTTATTTATACTACCTATAAAATTACTTGAAAATAACTTAATTACATAGGAATAAAGAAAATTGAATTATATATTACTACAAACTAGCTTAGTTTTCAATGTTAGGTATTCAATTCACATCTTATAATTTATAAGAATAAATTTTTATATTATTTTAATTTTTAATATATTTTATTTAGTTTAAATTTTAATAAAGGTAAATTAGTAGATATATAATAAATATTTAAATATATTTTATATACATACTTGACATTGTGATGAATTTTTAAATTATAATATATAATATTCATTAAATCATCTATCATGATACAAACAAGGCCCTGACAATACTGACGTGACATTGCCAGTGCCTACGTGTCGACATACCAGTGCTTCCCATTCCCGCCCAAAAATGTCTTTTCACTTGCCATTAATTATTTTTGTCGTTTTCTGGGTAACCCTTCAGTTACCGATGCGCGTTTTCTAATTTTTCACTATTTTCGATGTCTCACGCTTTCCATTGCTACACGCCTTTCCATTTTTCATTTCCGTTGTAGCTTTTGGATTTTGGGTTTTGAATGCTCTCTCATTTCGATTTGCTCTCCTTTGCATTTTAGGTCTTTTTGATGATGCATGTCTATCAATGAATACGTTTTTGTTTTATTCTTAAGTTTTTGCAAGACAACGATACAAAAGGTTAGACCTTTTGGCATTTTATCATTATGTTATCGTTTCCTAAACCCAGATTTGTTGTGTTTTGGTCTTCATTTTTGTTTGGCTTGGTTTGATATGTTTGGTTTTTTGACTGCTTTATCGGTGTATGCGTTTTTGTATATCGGTGTATGCATTTTTGTTAGGGTATATGAGTTTTCATTTTTTGGTGGGTTATTTTTGTCTATGAACCATTTTTGATGATGCATGTCTATCAGTGAATACGTTTTTGTTTTATTCTTAACTTTTTGCAGGACAACGAAACAAAAGGTTAGACCTTTGGGCATTTTATCATTATGTTATCGTTTCCTAAACCCAGATTTGTTGTGTTTTGGTCTTCATTTTTGTTTGGCTTGGTTTGGTATGTTTGGTTTTTTCACTTCTTTATCGGTGTATGCCATCAAGACAAAGGGTTGGACCTTTGTTGATGTTGCATGTGCATGTTTTAGTACTTTTTGTTGTTGTTGTTTTCATTTATTTTGTCTACCCTCATTTTTGTTCAATACTCTTTAATTTGGTTGTCTGTTGGCGGAGAATAACCAAGAAGCCGAAGACAAAACCTGCAGGTTTGTTCTTTCCTCATTTATTTGTTCAATCCTCATTTATTTTTTCAATCCTCTTTTATTTGTTCAATGCTTGACATAAATTTCTTTGTAGTCATGTCTCGCAAAGAAAACCTCCTATATGAACTGCATACAAAGAAAGGTACTTGGAAGATAGTCGTGCGAATAACTGATATGTGGCGTGTTAACAAACATAATGGTCGACAATCCATTGAGATGGTGTTGATGGACCATACGGTAATTTAAATGTTGTTCAGTTTAACAAGTTTTTCTACTTTAGTTAACTGACAAGTGTCATTTGTATTTGTTGTTAACTGACAAGTGTCATTTGTATTTGTTGCAGGGTACAAAGATTGGGGCAACTCTATCGCAAGAAATTTTCCCTGAATTTGAGCTCAAGTTGCGTTGTGGTGGTGCATATGTTATTAAGAACGTAAAGGTTGTTGATACTCATTCTGACTACAAAGTGAGTGCAATTAAATATTTGGTTTATTTCGTGAAGACAACGTCTGTCAAAGAGGTGGACAGACCTGAGATTCATCCTAATGTTCATACCATTACTTCATTTGCTGATATAATTTCAGGCGTTGCAAAACCTGATACTTTAGTTGGTATGCAATTTATCTTTTTGGTAGGCATCATTGTTGTACGCATCATTAGTTGGTATGAATATATTTAACATAATTAGCATTACTGTGTTTGCAATGTAAATAGATATTGTGGGTGTTATTACTGAAGTGATTGAACGCAAAACAGTTAATCCTGCATACAGAGTAACTGTCAAGTTGAGAGACAACAGGTCTTTTTAATTTTAATCATCCTCTGTAGTATTTTGTGATCTGTAATCAAATTTAACTTTGTCATTCTACCCCAGTTGAGACACAACATGTATGTATATGTTTTGTTATGTTATAGTCATGCTGAGATCATCATGACTGTGTGGGAGGAATATGCTCTTCAGCTGGATGATGCTATTGAGAAAAACCATTTGGTGTAAAAGCCATTGGTTGTTATGCTAACCCTTGCTAAGATCAAAGAACCCAAGGGTCAGTATTAAGTCATTCTCCATTTATTAAATGTTTCATTGTTGACTTCAATTTATGAATGCATTATATGCGTTATATTTTTTGCAGACAAGTATCCCCTCAGTGTACAAAATATAAAGCATGGTTTGAAGTTGTATGTGAATGGTGACATTGTAGAAATCCAACAATTCCATGATAGGTACAATGAATGATTTGGATTTCTTTGCTAGGTTATTAAGCAGTTTGGTACAGGTATACATTTATATTCTTCATTGATGCAGTTTACGTGTGCCATTTTATATTGGTGGTCTAGATGATGAGGGTGGTGTTTCTTAGTCGTAGTCTACCCAGTATTGCTAAGATAAGTTTTTGCATAATGCTCAAATAGTGAGCTTTGGTGAAATAAAGACTCTGCAACAGGTAAGTCTATTAACTGTTGTTAATTTAAAATGATGAGAGTCATTATCATTTTCAAGTATTCTTATTTATTATTAAAGGCATTGTTTTTAGATTATTATTATATTCATTTTATGAACTTAATCTGTTATAATATTATCAATTTGTGATGAACTTAATGTATAGTTAGCCGAGGACTTTGTTATGATATTTCTAATTTCTTATAAATTTTCAAAATGAATTAAACTTATTTAGGACTGTTACTGTTTGACAGTGGGCACTGTCGATGAGGTGATGATTGATACCCCATAGAGTTATGACAGTTGTACATACTGTACTACCACTTTTGATCCATTAAAAATAGGTGCAGCTTGTCGTTCGTGCCAGAATCATGTTACTCACACTATTCCAAGGTAACATTTATTTTTCGCCGAATACGAATTGAATAGTTATTCGAATTTTTGTTCTTTAAGTCATCCACATTCACTGTTTTCTGTAAGAATGTTTTGTTGGTCTAGGTATAAGTTAGTTGTCAAGATGAAACAGAATGGGGAGAAGGCGAACTTCCATTTTTGGGATGCAGTATGTATCAAAATATTTGGTAAAACTGCAGATGAATGTTGTCAAGAGTTGATAGCGGTAAGTTATTTATATTACAATTATATTACAAAATGATCAATGAACACAAATGTGTATTTAAAATGGTTTTTTATTTGTAGAGTGGTGATGAGATCAAGGTGTTCCCTGCGTGTGTTGATCAATTGTTGGGTAAAACTTGGGTTGTCAGATTCAAACACCGTATACAGATGCACCAATCATCTGTGTTGGATTTTAGTGAACAGGAACATCATATACAATCAGTGATATCCACACTAGGTCTACAGGTAATAATAATTTGACCATGTCAGTGTAATTCGTAGATTTTTTTTAAAAAATTCTTATCAATCTATTCTTACTTGCAGGATGAACAATGTATAAGCAACAAGTCACTGGCTGTTGGTGCTGCATCTTCATCACAACAAGATTACCATCCTACAGTAGAAATTTTATTTATTTGTTTACATTATTTGTTTTTACCGGGAACCACTTTAATTATTATTGTATTGTTATTTACTAATAATTGTTATTTACTAATAATATATGTATTGTTACACAGCCTTCATTGTCACAGTCATCTGAATATGATCCTGGAAATGCTGCCTTTGTAACTCCTGCAAAAAGAACGTCCGATCAGCAAGAAAGTAGTCAGTTTGATAGTGACGACTTCGCAACATATGAACTATCGACCAACAAGCATATAAAAGCTGAGTAATTAGTTGTTATTTTGATTTAAAAAATTGTAACTTTTTAAGTGATGTATGTATGTTATGTTTGACATCTCATACCTTTTGGTTTAAACAATTAGGTCATCATTATGATGTATTTTGTGATGTGGAACAAGTTTAATTATCGATGTATGAAGAATGAATTGTATGAATGTTACAACTTATGCCAGCATCAACCTTGAGTTAATTTATAAAATAGTTAATGTAGAATATGATAGTAACAAAATAATAACTTTAAAATTTTTCATAATGAAATGCGGATATAAGATTCATATTAAAATACCAAACATTAATGTATTTTAATTGTTCTTGAAAATTTACTGAAATCATTCAACGTTTTGTGTTGTGTTTGAATAGTTTTATGCATTGTATTAAAATGAAATTAACATTGTTGTCAAATTCAAATTTGTGTAATCAATTTGTTCAGTAAATTTTATGTCTTTCATTTTCGCAAACAAAACTTGAGTTTTATCATTTTAGTATATAATTTTAATATGGAATGTCATACTTTTATTTACATGCAAGTGTTTGAAGTGTTTTATGCATTGTATTACAATTTTAAGTTAAAATTGTCCTAAGATTCAAATTCGTTTATTCAGAACATTTTATGTTATGTCTTTTATTTTCGTAACCAAAAGTTGAGTATTATTATTTTAATATATAATTTTAATATGGAATACAAAATGTGATACTTTTATTTACTTGCAGGTTTTCAAGTACAAACGTAGGATTTAAAGCTTCACATATCATGCTGACGTACTTATCAAGGTAACGTATACTCATTTACAAAATCCGGCCAAAGGATCATCTTGGAAATAATACATATACACAGGTATGCTCGATGCCATCAAAAGGATCATGGGCTTATAGCTATAATAAGTCTTATGGGTACAATTTAGATATAGATCAGTGCATAGTAATTAATTGAGCAATTATAAAGTACAAATGTGAGTAGGTGCAAATTCCCAATGCACAATATATGTGTCGAAAGTTGTAGTGGTCTAATCATTATTGGGGGGTGAGAAAGGTAATCATTATTATTACGGGAAGTGTAAAAGCCTCCCAACTAATACACATCAGCAGTATTAAATATTTGAATTTAGTTTATATAATTAAGAAAACATTTATTATTATGAACTGTTAATTAACTGTTGATAGTCGCGCTATTAAATAGTATTAAAATAGTAGTATATTTGAAGAGACGTCACTTAAAAACCGGTGAGAATAAGCAATAACTGCTACGCCAAGTAGGTTATGTATTTACTAAACCCCGTTCATTTTCATTCAATAATAATAATTACAAAACGTTCAGTATATCAAACCACCACCAACAATTATCCACATTTCTTATGTCATTTCTCAAAGAACGTCATACAACCCTTAACAATATGAGTACACAATCATCAACCGCCTCCAATGTCGTAAGTTCTTTAACTTTTCCATCCTTCGTCTTTACTTTGTATATGTTTTTCCATCGTTCCTCTTTTCCTTCTCATTTGTATATGTTCAACATTCGTTCATCACTAATCCTTGCAATGTTGTTAGTGTATTTTACTTTTCCCTCCTTTTTGTATGGTTATTATATGTTATATGTATGTTATATGCCCTTTATAGACTACATGATGTTGATGTTTGTAACACTGTTGACTACGATATTCATCATTTTCAGTCCGCAGATTTGGAAAATATGACTGTAAGATTTATGTCTTTTCCTATTATTTGTGTGATACTTCTTATATGTTTTTGGTCCATCTTTGGTTACATGTTTTTAAAAAATGTCTTCCAAACACAAACCCAAGTACATATATTTTGTTGTGCCTTCGTATAGCGTATTTTTCTATTTTGATTTGCAGGTTTGTTGTAAAGAACCATTATTTTTGTTTGTACTGCCTTATAATCCTGCGTGTGCATGATTCACTACATATTTTTGCAACCGCTATTGAATATTAAGGATTGTATTCGGAACATTAACGGTATTTATTGATCATTTTCGTCAGTACCTTCGTATACCTGTTGTTATGTTTCATTATTTGTTTGTATTAAATTATTTTATTTGGTTGCATTTTGGTTATGCCATTCAGGACCCACCTATGTTTTTCGCATCAGGTATGACATACCAATTTAAGGCCGTATTTCATGTTGACAGGGTTTGTATTTGCCATCCTCTATGATATTTATCCATTTCTTTTAATCCCACAAAAAAATAATATATGTTGAAATATTTACATGATCCCATATAAATCAGTAACATGTTTAGGTCTTTACTTCCAGAATATCATTGAGGTACCCTCTGTTTATCATAAACAATGGGCTCCAGATTACCCGAATTATGTGGTGTTGGACTACAATGGAAAGAAGCACCATATAAGAGTTAGAAAATTTAGTAACCGAGTTTACATTGGTGATGGTCTCAAACACTTCAGGAGGGATATGGGAATATATGAAGGTGTGATGATCACATTTGCTGCGCCAGACAAGAATTGGAAGTTTGATATCCACTTTTCACCGCCACTGCATACACAGACATGTGGCAGGCTTGCCCATTCTGCCAGAGAATATGTGTTTACTGTGGATGTCGACAATCGCATGATTGTTAGACTTTATCCATTGGTAACACTTTGGTCATATGAAGTTTGTTTTTGTTTTCTAATATAATACCTTTTAAATATTTACTGACTAGCTTCGTTCCAATGTAGGTACTGTCACTCGATGCTGTGAGTTATGTTAATGCAAGAGACGAGTATGTTACTGTCCTTGGTGTTCATGGGCGTCGTCACTTTTGGAAGTTGAGTATGCATAATGGGCTTCAATGTTTTGCTGAGCCATGGTTCCAATTCTTAACAGAAAATGATTTGATGGCCGGTGACGAAGTTGTCTTTTATTTCAGGCCTAATCAACTTCTTTGGGAGGTCATTGCCAGAAAGCAAACTGTGTGGGACGAGGACGAGGACGACTCCCCATGATTATTTATGTTCAGAATCCACTAGCCTTTAATATTTTGGTTTAAAATATTTGTAACTTTGTTTGATATTTTATTTAGTAATCATGTAATATTTATAACCATTTTAATATTCCCTTGGGGAACCAGACAATTTATTATTTGTAATGTAAGTTTTATGAACAACAAACTCGCTTAAGATTTGGATGCTATTGATTATGAATTTACTTAGTTGCTATATTTATGCCTTTACATGTTTGAATAAGGTATTTGATGTTAGTTGATTAATATGATATTTATTCTTGATTGCTTAATATTACCAATGTTTGTTAATTAAGTGAATTTTTATTCCTAAAATAATGTAATGGGTACAATGAATTTAGTTTTTAGTCTTATTAATCATTCTGTTTGAACACCAACAAATTTTTTACGACTTTAACTACTGTGGATATCTATAAAATATATTTTATCAAAAAAAAAATATACTCTAGATTTTTTTAAGAAATATCAATGCATATTAATAAATTAAATATTTAAAAAGATATCACAAATACAACAACTTTTCCCGTTTGTCAAATCAAAAGTACAAATTCCCAGGATTAATTAGACATTTGCGTGCATATCAATAAAGGCTACAACCACATTTAATGGAGCAATTAATAACTAGTACTGTTGTGTACTGTGGGCCTGATTGACACAAGCGTGAGGGCCACACAATCTTTGATCACAGGCTTGGAGGAAAAGAAAACTCCACAAATTAGTGCCAATGGACCGAAACCACTTCTTCTTTTTTGTTTAATAGCTTTAGTGCAGAAAATTAATGGAGAATAATTCATAACCTTAGTCTCCCATCTTCAACAACATTCACCACCATCTAAAACGCATCTATTCATAAATGAGGAACCAAAAGTGAAGCTGCTAAACAACAACACCACATCACTTACTTCTATTGCTAACTCTCAAGTAAGCTTTTTATGTTAATGCAATAAATTATACTTTACATTAATTATTGTCCACTAATGAATGTACATGTATGGGATGCATATTAGGTGATGGTATTTGAGTATGTTTATTTGACATTTGTATTATGAAGCTGCGACATAATATTGTAGAACTTATTCATTACGAAAAGGTTAAATGGAAAATTTTGCTCAACGGAGGAAACATAGAAAACACATTTTGCAAGAAAGAAGACAAAACTTTGTCACTCCAAATCCAGATTTACATAGTGGTAACAATACATTCAAATATTCTTTTAATTTGTACTTATTTTATAAATATTTATGCATGTATCACAATTATTGGTGCAGAAAAGCGTAGACGTACCTCACCATGTGAAACACACCCTTTTGTAGACAGTGCGTTACCACATACACAGTCTACACCATTATCAGAAAGCACTTTGACTGCGAATCAGAAACAACAAGATTTTACAGGGCAATTTGAAACTCGACCAAAAAATTTTGTGAATTCACGTACCATCAATGCATCTTCGATACAGAGGAATTTGTTGTCCAAGTTTGGGAAAGAGAATATAACTATGTCAACCCTTAATTCATGACCATGTACTGCACCACATACAACTACAGGTTGTCGACCTACTCAGATTGGGATGACTTCTCAACATATAAATTCAGGAAGATACACAATATTTAATTCCAAACTAATGGAGCACATCTAGGATGACACTGATGACGAACTCGATATAACACAGGGAGACATTATTACAAGTAATATGTTGTTATGTTAATTACAACATTTTTAAATATTCAACTATTTGTATTTAATTGCTGACTATGTATGTGCTATATAGATTATTATTCATTTGACGACATAGCAACTGAGGATTTTGCTCATACCGATTATGATGGCAATCTAGAAGCACCATATGACAATGAAAATACCGGTTTTTACATTCACTGTCCAAATTATGTTGTATTGTCCTTCATTACCTTTGACAATGTAATACCATGTCTAAATTTCTGCATTTACATGTAGGTGCATATTACAAGGATATTGGAGATCCTATTTGGCAATGCAAGCAATGTAAAACGAAGATGTGGTATCATGAGAGGATTAACAAAGATAAATAGACAAAAAACCCAAAGTTTTCATTATGTTGTGGTGATGGTAAAATACAACTGCCAATACTACATGATGCTCCGCAACCCTTGCGGCAACTACTCTTTGATAGCAGAGACTCACAAGTAAAGAAATTCCAGCAAAACATACGTTTATACAACCTAATGTTTGCATTCACATCTCCTGGTGTCAAAGTAGACACATCCTATAATACTGGAAGAGGTCCTCCTACATTACGCATACATGGTCAATCGCATCACCTTATTGGAAGCCTCCTACCTATGCCGGATAACTCACCAAAGTTTGCACAACTATATATTTATGACACGGAGAACGAAGTCAACAATAGGCTTTCACAATACCCGTAAGTGTAAACATTCGATTAATCTAATGTCACCTTTATAATTATTTAAATTTAAATTTATATATTTTTTTAAGAATGGTTACCGTTAACAATTGTCTATGTCCAGTATCAAAAATAATGTTGATGAAGACATTATAATTGGTATCAAGAATATGCTAGATACCCACAATCCATATGCACAAAAATTCAGAATGGCAAGGGATAAACTAGACTCTTCTGTAGTGTGTGACCTGAAACTAAAGCTCATTAGTGACAGGCAAACTGATGAAAGATTGTATAATTTGCCAAATGCTTCTGAAGTGGCTGCTTTAATTGTTGGTACAAATAACAGAGATATCATCATTGAGAAGCAAACAGACATGCTGCAAAGAATAAATGAACTTCATCCTGCATATTTACCTTTGCAATATCCTCTTTTGTACCCACACGATGAAGATGGCTACAGACCAAACATTCTTCATAAGGATCATCCGCATAGCCATGCTGCAAAGAGGAACAAAGTTACCATGCGTGAGTATTTTTGTTACATGATGCAATCAAGGGATAATGAAGCACAAACAATACTTTATTCAAGAAGATTGTTTCACCAATGGGTTGTTGATGGGTATTGTATGATTGAGTCTCAAAAACTAAACTATGTTAGACAACATCAACAAGAACTCCGAGTTGACAAGTACATCAATTTAAATGACTGTAATAATCAGCCCTTAACCCAAGGCAATGAAAAAGGCAAGAGAATTATACTACCAAGTTCGTTCGTTGGTAGTCAGAGATATATGGAAAAATTGTATTTTGATGGGATGACAATTTGTGCCCATGTTGGATTTCCTGATCTATTCTCGACATTAACGTGTAATCCAGCATGGCCAGAAATACAACGACAAGTTGCAAAGTCAAATCTTACAGCTCATGATTGCCCTGATGTTGTGTCACGGGTATTCAAAATGAAACTAAACCAGTTGATGCATGATCTTAAGAGTGGACATGTATTTGGTCCCATTCTTGCATGTAAGTAATTACCACCTACATCAAATTTTGCTTACATTCCAATTTTACAATTATACTTAGAATTATACATTATTAATCATGCTACTGATATTTTATTTGTAATACAGTTGTTTACACCATTGAGTGGCAAAAAAGAGGATTGTCTCATGCTCATATCTTAATCTTTTTGCATCCTTCAAATAAGTATCCAAATCTAGAAGACATTGACAACATAATTTCTGCTGAAATACCAAACAAGGACACAGATCCAGAATTGTATCAAATTGTCTCCAACCACATGATGCATGGTCCATGTGGACTAGCCAATAAAAGGGAACCATGTATGGCCAATGGCAAGTGTTTCAGGTTTTTCCCAAAAAAGTTTCAGCCAGCCACAATTGTTGACCAAGATGGTTTTCCTGTTTATAGAAGAAGAGACACCAGACAGACTGTGCAAAAGCAGAGTGTTTATCTCGATAATCAATTTGTTGTCCCATATAGTCCACATTTGCTACTCAAATATAGAACACACCTAAATGTGGAATGGTGCAATCAAAGTACCTCAATAAAATATTTGTTTAAGTACATCAACAAAGGATCTGATCGGATTACAGCAGCTATTGTCAATGACCAAAACCAGGATGGCACACACAATCAGGTTCATGATGAAATTAAACATTATCTTGACTGTAGGTATGTGTCCATCATCTTCTCATTAAATGCATTTCTTCTATAGACAAAAAACCCTTTGTTATGAACTAATTAATAATTACTACAAATTATGTGTTCATATTTTATTTTTCATTCTCCAGGTATGTGTCGGCTCCTGAAGCATGTTGGAAGATTTTCGCATTCCCAATGCATGGGCGTGCACCAGCAGTTGAACGCCTTTATTTCCACCTAGAAAATCAACAACCTGTTTACTGGAAAGATAGTCAAGAAATTGGCACAGTACTGGCTAAGAGTACAATCAAAGAATCAATGTTCACAGCTTGGATGGATTCTAATAAAATATACCATCATGGACGAGATCTTACTTATGCTGAATATGTGTCCAAATTTGTTTATGATGTACGAAAAAGATGCTGGAAACCAAGGAAACAAGGAAATACTATTGGCAGGCTGATTTGGGTGCCCCCTTCCAGTGGAGAGTTGTTCTACATGAGGATGATGCTTTCCTTTGCTAAAGGATCACAATGTTACGAAGATATTAGAACAGTAGAAAATGTTGTCTATCATACATTCAGAGAAGCATGCTTTGCAAAAGGTTTTATAGGAAGTGATCAAGAATTTGTTGGTGCCTTACGAGAAGCAAACACTTGGGGAACTCCACACTATCTTAGGAAGTTATTTGTGAAGCTGCTATTTATGAATACCATGGATAGGCCAGAATATGTGTGGAAACAAACTTGGCAATGGATGGCAGATGATATTGTATTTAATCATAGAAGACAAGGTAATTTCATAAATCCTAAATAAATACGTATCAATCATAGCAAAAAACTCACTAACTGACAATGTCATTTTTTACTATTCATAGGCATCCAACTAACAAACAAAGAAAAAATGCATCTTTGTTTAACGGAAATTCAAAACCTCTTGCAAGCCAACAGGAAAAGCCTACGAGATTTTCCTTCAATGCCATACCCACTAGGATATGCCGCCAACCCACACCAAAATAATCTCATCTACAATGAACTGGCTTACAACAGGGACATATTGGTCGCCGAATTTGACAAATGCTACCAGTCGCTAACAGGTATTTACAAAATTTTTTACTTTTTACTAACACAATATGAATGCCCAACAATCCACACTAATAATAAATCATTCATACATTACTAAATGCAGATGAGCAGGCTTCTATTTTTAATAAGATTATGCATGTGGTTGCAACTCAATCAGGTGGAGTTTATTTTCTGTATGGATATGGTGGCACAGGCAAGACATTTGTGTGGAAAACTTTATCATCTGCTATACGCTCTACTGGCGGCATTGTTTTAACAGTAGCTTCAAGTGGGATTGCCTCAATACTATTTCCTGGCGGTAGAACAACACATTCTAAGTTTGTTATTCCTGTCCCTGCAACAAAAAATTCTACATGCAATATCCATCAAGGGAGTGATTTGGCTGAATTGTTCCATATCACAAAACTCATCATATGGGATGAAGCTCCAATGTGTCACAGATACAGTATTGAGGCCCTTGATAAAAGTTTACAGGATATCATGCACAACGACAATCCTTTTGGAGGAAAGGTCATTGTTTTTGGTGGTGATTTCCGTCAAATTCTACCTGTTGTGCCAAGAGGTAATCGTTCTGACATTGTCTATGCAACTCTAAATTCATCTTACATTTGGAACCATTGTCAAATTCTAAAGCTGACAAAAAATATGCGGTTGCAATCAAATCCTACTGACCATTCCAACTTGGATGAACTAAAACAATTTTCTGAGTGGTTACTAGACATAGGTGATGGTAAACTTGCAGAACCAAATGATGGTTATGGTGAAATCACCATCCCAGATGAGTTTCTTATCAAGGACTTTCAAGATCCTATCCAGGCAATTGTTGAAGCAACATATCCAAACTTATTACACAACTCCAGCAATGGGGATTTCTTGCAAAAAAGAGTTGTCTTTGCCTCTACAAAAGATGTTGTTGATAAAATAAATGACTATGTCCTGTCTTTGATTCCTGGTGAGGAGAAAGAGTATTGTAGTGCTGATTCTGTTGACAAATCAGATGAACTACTCAGTCCTGCATTTGGAGTACTAACAGCTGAATTTCTAAACTCATTGAAGACATCAGGCATACCAAATCACAAGCTCAGAATCAAGGTTGGTACGCCTATCATCCTACTACGAAATTTGGACCAAGCTGATGGGTTATGCAACGGAACTAGGCTTATTGTTACAAGACTTGGTTCAAGTGTTGTTGAAGCGGAGATTATTACTGGGCCTAACATAGGTCATAGAACATACATACCAAGAATGAATCTTTTTCCTTCTGATTCACCATGGCCATTCAAGCTAATTAGAAGACAATTTTCATTCATGGTTTCATTTGCAATGACAATTAACAAATCTCAGGGACAATCGTTGGCACTTGTTGGATTGTATTTGCCAACCCCAGTTTTTTCTCATGGCCAGTTATATGTTGCACTTTCACGAGTTCAAAGCAAAAAAGGGCTCCATATTCTTATTCATGATAATCAAGGCACTCCCAAAAATACTACCATTAATATAGTATACAAAGAAGTTTTTGCAAACTTATAAACATGGTATGCTTCCCAAATCCTTTTTTTTTCATGTACATTTTCATTATTAAAATTCATTTTCTATCAAACACTAATTGTTCGTTTCATCTTCACTTTGTCAATTTCCGATTATATGATTACAATATACTATGCTTATTAGTATACCATTTCTTATATTGCAGTATACATCAACACTATGTTGTATAGTCTCCCACTCCGTAGAAGATGTTACCATCATAATCTTTCCAGCACCATAAAAAACATTCTATCATACAATCAGGTTAGTTTCAAATACATTCCTAAATTAATGCTTTCGTTTCCCTACATATATTTCAATATTATTATCGTCCCATTAAATAAAATTTTCAAACATTATACATATATTTTGACATACTTCACATTTATCAATATTCAAATAGAAGTATGAGCTCGTGCATCGGCACGGGAGTCTCTCTAGTATATAGAATAACTTAATATTGATTTAAATTATTTTATTGGACAATCAATTAAAATAATGTAAGTTTATGTTTCATAATAGTAAAATATACTTGTGTTTTATTTGTGCAAATTAAAAAAACACCAATAACAATTCTTTATTAATTGCATTCACATAAAATTTACTTTTAACGATCATAAGTATATTTTAAAATATACTGGATCAACCAAAAAAAGATTCTTTACTTCATGTATTTTCATAATCAGATATTTTTCACATTTTTTTATTAACAAAATATATATTATATCAATTTAAACGATTGTTAAACCTATTATATAAAATTCAAAAAATAAAATAAATATAAAATATGAATTAATTAAATTATTTAAAAAAATGAAAATGAAAAGTGTCATGTGACATCGCACATAGGATATATATATATATATATATATATATATATATAAAAGATTAATACCACCCATATTATAGTAATTTGTAGTTAATTATTTTTACTAGTGATTAACTATAAATTAACTACTAATTTTGTTGTAGTTAATTTCACAAATTATTGTAGTGATCTTCACCTTTATGTCTTGTGATCTATGTGACAACAAACCCTTGACCCAAATTCATCTCTTTTATTGACACGATATTTTTTGTATCTTCATTTTTAGACATCAGATATTTTTTTATCTTCAAATTTAACTTCATGTCTTCGATTATATACGATCTCTTGGACATAAACTTTGAAATCTCGAGTATTTGATTACTCCAACGGGAGCCAACTTCGATCTTCTATTCATAAGCTCGAAAAAAAAAATGAAATTTAGCCAATGTCAAAATGATGAAGAGGAATGAAATTACACTAAAGATTGATAAATTGTTAGTTAGTTAAAATTACTTTTAGTTCCCCTATAATATTTAATTCCCAATTTTGATTTTTTTTAAGACATTTAGTTTTTTTAAAAAAAATTAGTATTTATGTAACAAGAGATTACATAGAGTAAAACATAAAGATAAATAACCATTTTTATTCATGAATTTGTTAAGAACTTAAAGTTAGGTCAATAATGCAAAATTAAAATTTTATTTCTGAATTTGTAAAAAGTACAATAAATTAATCCTATGTTATTTTTTTCTTTAACTAAGAATGATGGTACATATGTGGTACTTTCATTGATGATGTGACAATTGACTATTGTCTCATGTCATATATATGATTGTCACATGTTAAAAAATTCACCTTTGTATTTGGTTTTTAAACATAACAATTTACGGTCATTTTTGTCTTTAAAGTTAATCATTGATATTTTGCTCCTTGAACTTAAGTATGCATTGTCATTTTGGTTCCGGAAAGTAGTTTTGAATTTTTAATTAAGTGTCACACTACATATAAATTGTTAGCATAATGATAATAAAATGACATTTATTTATAGTGATAACAATTATTTATGATGATGAAAATTGAATGAAAAATAATTATTATGTATAGAAATAAAAAATATTATATTTTATATTTGAAATCATTATTAATTTGTTTATAATATTTTATTAAGATAAAATTCTAATAAATAATATTATAACAATGACAAACAACAATATAACTAAATTGAAAATAAATAAACATATGAATATTAAATTAATTTTTATAAGAATCAAATTAAAAATATACATTATGTAAATATATAGATATTAACAACTAATTTATTTTTGAAAATAGATAATTTTATTTGAATAAATTTAAGACGAAATTAGATATTTTTGTTTTTTTTTTTAACTTTTTGTTTATTTAGTATACTCCAACATTATTAATATAACGGGTGAATTATATTTTATATCCAATTTTGTAAGTTGTGTATATTGTTGTTAATCTTGAAAATTGTACTTACTCCTCGAAAGGAATATTTATATTTTTATACCAAATTGAGTAATTTTCACTAAATAATTATATTAACAAATAAATGTTTAAAGATAATGCATAAAAATCATTCTTGCTTTTTTAATCAAATAAATAAGTTTATAATTTTTAACTTATCAAATAATTTTTTAATACTTAATACATATAATAATAATAATTTCGAGGAAGATATCCATAGATAATTATAATAATGTCATATTATCGTTTGTAAGATAATTTGTAAGTAGAGTTTATAATAATGTTTTCGATTAAAAAATTAATTTTGATAATTATTATACTTCGATTGTAATTTCAATAGTAATTGGAAAAAGAGATTAGAAAAATAATTTTTTTAAAAAGAAATAAAAATTAAAAAAAGTAAAAGATTTTTTTAAAAATACAATAAAATAAAGAGATATAAATTCATAAAAAATGACCCATCGTATTTGCTATTTGACATTATAAGGATCAAAATGTATTTTAGTCTAAATTATTTTAAATGATAGTAGGATAGTAAGACATCACCCTATTTGTTGTTTGGCATCAATTCTCGACGCCCTTTACTTATTCATCACAAAGTTTAATCTATGCCATGCTATCATGTAATAAACTTATAAAGCATTAAAAATGTAATGAATGATCCAGCACAAGTAAAAGTTTTGCGCGTTCTTCTTATTATAATTCTTCAAATCAAGGGTTTATTTTAATTTGCTCAGGTTGTTAATTACGAAACTTTCAGATTTTTGTTATTCACATTATAATTTTTTTTTATTCAAGAAAGCTTCAGATTGATTTCATCATAACTTTTATCAATTCAATTCAGCGTCACCAATAAATGACTATATAAATTTTCTCCCGTGCTTTTCTTCAGCATATTCATTAATCCCTAAAAGGCTATAATCATAATTCACACTTATAATTAATAAATATTATTCAAATGCTTAGAGTGCATGGTTGATATCACCATGGCATTGCAAAATGACATCACACAGAGAATGAGGGAGGTTGTCACCCAATCAGATTATGCCACGTTGTCATGTGACAAAATAGCCATGTGGGTGGTGAACATGACACACCACTGCAAGCCCACAGAAGCAGTGCCATCCACCACGACCCCTCATATATCACCAATCTTCATATGATCTTTTCGTAATCTTTTTTTTATTATTTTGGGCCAAGTATAGCCACTTTCTTTTATTTTGTCTTTTACACGTAAATTAGACCCTTAAACGAGAGAATTATGATGCTTTTGAATGATTCCCTCTGAAACTACATGTGAACAAAGTGGTTGTATTTGTCAACTTCGTCATCCATCCCCACATGACGAAACGCAAACATTTGCTTCCTGTTGATTGTACATAAAAATCGAATATATTATTACTTCAAATTTTTCTTCCAGAAACATAGCCCCCACTTGTATTATTTTTGTGTGTTTGGAAATCTCACTCTGGTCTCCATTAGTTGACTTTGTTTTACTTGTGGAACAAGTTAATTAATTGCATATAAATGGCCAACTTAATATTTATATATTTGAAAAATAGCAGTCACAAAAGATTTGATGAGGTTTAATCAAATTTTAAAGCTCAAACTTCAGCTTGTACGAAACATTAAGCACCACGGACTGCTGTGTATTTCATATTAAATTTTATTTTCTATTAAAGTTTAGCAACTAACCTAAAATAACTAGATAAGTATATATTTTGTCAAACACTTATTATTTCTTTTTCTTTCTTTCTATTAATCATAAATCATATCACTTATAATATTTGTACTTTTTTTCTTCTCTTAATTCTTTTCCTCTAGATACAAATTAAGATTGTGTACTCCAAATTTCTCCCCTAACTAGGCAGGGTACTAGACAAAGAAGTCTTCCTTGTTATAAATGGTGAATTGGAGCTTTTTTTTCATCCTTAAAAGATGTGCATACTATCTATTAAAATGTTATAATGTTTTAGCTAATAACTTTGTAAGTTATATTAATAAGCCAAACTTCACACGTCAATTTGGAGAGGTGTCTTTGAGAGCAGGAGACCTGCAAAACAAAAGACTCCAACGCTCAAGTAAAAATATGTACAAGGAGAGTAAAACAAGTAATGCTTAAGTATAACTCGTACGAGCAAGAGAAAAGCAAGTTTGTTGTTGTGTGTTGAGTGTGTGAGTAAGTCGTGTAGAGTGGTTCGATGAAACCTGTATCTATATTAGTTGAGCGATGATACTGGTTCTTATTTGTAGGGGTTATTTTAGCCTTGTAGATAATTCTCGCCTTATAGATAATAGCAGAGGGCTTAGAGATAATATTAGAGATAAACATTTGAATTATAGATAAAGGTAGAAGATAATCATACCTTTTAGATAATGTATCGCTATAGATAATTTAATACCTGCTAATAGATAAAATATTCAAATACATTTGAATATTAGTTAGGGTAGAGATAATCTGTTTATTGGAAAGCTCGATTGCTAAGGGTCAAGCATCCGTGTTCTTGTAGCAGGATTGATGATGTGGAGGGTGAACATGTGTCTCTGAATGTCATGTAAGATGACACGTAGATTTTGTGGATCCTAAAGAGTACAATAGATTAATAACTAATGAATGTCTTAAATGTTACTGATTAGTGATACAACAATAATAAGAGTTGTACCCTCGAATCATTTATAGGCCAACCTAGCTCATATAATTGATTTTCGATCGAATTGTATTCGACCCAAATAAAACTTTTTATTAGGCTTTCAGTCTAATCTTATTTGATTATATCTTATTAAAATATCATCATTGATCATATATGGTAACTTTTAATCGTATCTTAAATATATATTATCATATCTCATTCCCTAATTTTAGAAATAAAATATGATAAGTTTCAATTGAAGAAAATCTTTATATAAAACAGATTAGATCTTTAAGTTAGACATATTATATTTGATGCTCTAAGGAGACAATTTCTAACCCTAATTAAGAAAATCCTATCCCGAAACAAGAATGTATTGGCACTTTTTTTTTATCCATAAAGTATTTTTAACTTTTACTTTCAACTCAATAGCCCATTCTCCAAATTTTATGTTTTTTCCATGATCTGCCGAAAGATTTAATTAAGTTAATATTTTTATTGGCCTATTTAATAGGAAAAAAAGAAGAGGAGAATTTCATCTATCTCAGTAACATAAGAACCGATTGATAAACCGCAAATTCCCACATAGGACATAGTCATAAAAAGATCAGCAATATAGTTGAACCAGAAAGCTAGCTAGCTAGGCTGAAAAGCTGGTCACGAGCATACCAATTGTCTTTTTCCCATATAGCAGAAAAATTTATGGTGACTGCGATCATGGTTTACGTCGCAGTTTCTCTCTTTTGAGGCTAGTTGTCATGGTGCTTTACCTTCCACACACGCTCATCGTCATTATCGAGTGCATTATGTGGCACCAAAACAACAAATTAAAGTTAGCTCTTCATCACACGTCTATGTATCCATCCTCTCTTTGCTGCTCAAAATCCGTGAACAACGTCATTCATTGCCTTTTGCTTCGCGGTTTCATGAAGGAAAGGAATATCATATAGTACTACATTATACTTATACATACCCGCCACCGCCCTTGTACCAGTAACCAATAGAGTTTTAATTAATTAATACTACTACCTCTTTTCTATATATAATACAACCATTTTATTTATTCGTTATCAATCGTCATGATTATCTTAGGATGATACTTTTATTAATAGATGCTTTTATAATATTTTATTTGAATTTATATATAAGTAAAAAATAATTATTTTTACTCTAATTAAAAAAATTAGTTAAAATTATTTAATTTTATTAATCTTAAGTAAAAAACAAGTTATTTCTAAAATATTATTTAGTAAAATTTGATATTATAAATAAAATAGAGTCCTTAAAAATAGAGTTATAATTATTTAAACAATAATTTAGAAATGATATAATTAAATATAAATAAAATTAGTTAAATTTACTTATATTTAAGTTTAAGATAAAAATAATATTTTTGCTTAAAGACATTAATTAGATCCTTTGTAGGCACCATCCTATAGGACATTATTTTAATTGTTTGGTGCATTAATTATTTTTTAAAATAATATTTGTAATTAATTATACTATTTCTCTTACTAAGATAGGAGAATGGAAGAATTCATATTAATTAATTACGTAAAAACTATAAAAAAATCTTGAAAAAATGATACAAATTATTAATAAATTTAATTTGATTAATTAAATTAATTATTTTTAGAAGACTAGTTAAAAGAATTATATTTAAGGAGGAAAATAATATTAAACTCTAGTACCTTTAATGGGTAGATAAGTTCCTCTTGTTACAATTTAATAAATGCTAATGAATCCAATCATGTGTGGGTCCAACTCCTTGCTCAATCCTTAATCAATCATCATCAACCAGCTGCGCCCCCATAATTATTTTATATTCTGCCTCTCCATTTTCATCATCCACCGTCAATCCATTTCCGCTTCACCGTCCTAGAAAAGGTATAATGACTAGAGCGCTACCTACCTACGTACACGTGTCATGCAACAGCGTTACACACCACGTGTCAACATCACAACCCGTAAGCAAGCGAAAAATATATTCCACGTCACCTAAAAATATAAATAATAAAAATAAAGTTCAGTGATCCAAAATAGAAGTAGCCGATTTATTGGGCTCACACATACCAAACTTTACCTTACCACATCTCACCCAATTAGTCAATTCCTGATTTCCCTTTCCTTTATACGCTTTTATTACATATTTACATATATTTATACATACATAAGCCAAGTCAATCAGATAGAACATCAGTGCATATTTAAGTCTGAAATGACTCAGATTTTGATTAAGAGACTCAATTGTAAAATCAGTTATGTTAATAATTTTTCATTTTGCAAAACTATTTAATTATAATAAATATGATAGAGATAATTGAAAAAGCATAATTACAAAAAAGAAAAAATCTCGTTTACACTACCACCACAACTGATCACATCCTATATATCCCACACCCGAACCTCCCCACACACTTTCCTTCATTTCACCCGATACCTTTTTTCTTCTTTCTCTTTCTTTTTTCTCAATTGGTGCGAAAGAAAAAAGGAACCGAATCGCATTACAATAGTGGAAAACGAAAGAAAGAAACGATGATGCACCAGCAACAAGAGGTGGAAGAAGAAGAAGCTTCTCCTCACAACAAGGCATCCCCTTCTCCCAGTTTCAGCAGCTACTCGTCGGAGACACTCGCCGAGATCGCCGCCAGGGTAATCGAGGAGCTCCGCCACGAACCTAGTTCACTCTCCGACGACGACGATGACGCGCTTTTCCCGCCATGGGAAAACCTAAATGACAACGAGAACTTCCTCCCCAAAAACGACGAGCCGCCAGAACAAAACGACGACGACGATTTCGAATTCGCGTTCGTTTCGCGAGACTTGGCTTCTCCCGTCTCCGCCGACGACATTTTCTACAACGGCCAGATCAAGCCCATGTACCCAATCTTCGGCGTTGTTCCGTCAAACGACGCCGTTTTAAGCTTTTTTCCGAATGATAACAATATTGCGCCCACTCCGCGGCGCCGTCTTCCTTTACGGAAGCTAATGTTCGAGGAGGGCGAAACGGCGTCGTGCTCGTCGTCAACGGACGAGAGCGTTGACCTGGAGGGGGTCGCGGAAGGCGCGTACTGCGTGTGGACACCGAACTCCGTTGGGAGTGAGCGGAAAAAGAGCAACTCGACGGGGTCCACATCGAAACGGTGGAAGCTTCGTGTTCGGGATTTGCTTCTTAGGAGCCACAGTGACGGAAAGAATAATAATAAACAAGAGCAACAAAAGCAACGGGATTTGTTTCGGATTGCGACGAAGCCTCAAAACGGGAGCGTGGGAACGGAACAGCAACATCATGTGGAACAGAACAAGAGGAAGTCCTTCTTGCCTTACAAGCCGGAATTGGTTGGACTTTTTACTAACGCCAATGGCCTTGGTCGGAATTTGCGCCCTTTTTGATTTTTTTTTTTTTTCAAAACCTGATGCAGTAGTGTTTATTCTTTTTCTGTAAATTCTGTGGAAATTTTAAGGGTATTTTCTTCTCTTTCTCTTTGTTGTTCAGAATTCAAGCATTTATTATGATGAGCTTTCTAGTTTGTGGTGGGGCTAGTTTGTATTTGAAATGGCGTGCTAGTGGGATTTGTATAGATTAAGATGAAGATGGTGAGGCGTATATGGGTTTCTTTTCGGTCCCTACTCAAGTCTATGATGTATGTAAAATTATAAATAAATATAAAGGGTAAATTACTTTTGAAGTTTAATAAAATTTTATATTCAATGTTCTTTCCTTTTTGTATTATTTTGATCTCGCTTGGTTCATACAACTGCATAAAATACAATTAAGAAAAAGGTCAGTCATAATTCGAAGGAGTGTGCGGTATTATGTTTTTACAGATAATAAAGGTAAGTTGGTGCGAAGTTAAAAAGAAAATGGAAAATTATTGTTACGAAGGGAAGGACGGCTACAAAGAACTTTACTTGGGGCTTATTTTACTTGTGTCGACAAGGCATTTTACATGTGAGAGAGGATGGTGTATTTGCAAAGACTAGTGTTTTAAGTTAGTGATCAGTAGAATAACCATATTGAATACAAGAATTGTGTATCTAGTGAAGGTTTTAATTAGGTATTTATAAAGAATCAGATAAACATATTGGATAATTCTTGATTATCATTTTGTCATGTTTGTTTAAATCGGGAAATCAACTACAATTTTTAGTGAGTATCCTTTACACGAAACATTTATGTATGTAACATGCAATGATGGTCGTATAATTTCAGCGATTATCCTTTACCCACAACGTCTATGCTTGTGACAATGGTTATTGCATAATTTAAGTAGAATCTTAAAATATATGATTTGTATGTATAATAGATAAATATTATATATCTTTTTTTATAGTGAGATTTTTATTAGGTGTATTTTGATTCCTTGAAAGAGCAAGAACAGAGAAATAAAATTTCATTTCTTTAACTATTTTTTTTATCTCTCTACGTACATTGTGATAGTTAAGAGTTTTGAGAGAACATTTTTTTGCCCGAAAAGAAATTTTATTTTACGTTAGTAGGTATTAACATCTTTATAACCACTACTCCCATCAAATAGTAGTTATCTCAAGAAACTACTCCAATTTAATCCAATTATAATTTAGTTCTTAATTATTAATTATTTATTTATTAGTCCCTACATAAGTCACATGTCTCTTACATGAGACATTAATTCTTACATTCTCTTACTTGACTCATGTGACATTACCAAACATTATGGACTAAATAAATAAATAGATTAAACTAACATAATGTGTATTAGAATGACTAAATCGTTTTATATATTGGGTACATCATAATTTCATGATTAAGAATAGGAACCAATTTAAGTCATGACGGTTGTACATCACTTAATCGACATAGTCCCTTCCATATACTACAAATTCGTCTTCTCCTTAATATGACCATTAATTAGGAGTACATAATTGGTCCAACATAATGTCTTTATTCAAGACAAAACCTGTGAACATTACTCTAATACAAATATGCATGCAAACATAGAGAACATGTAATAAAAAATATATCATAAATGAGTTAGTAAAATGCATAAGGTAAATTACACTTAATGATCATCAATAACAATAATGCACATATTTTCAACATGTTTTATAAATGTCTTGGGCATCAATCCCTTTATCAAAGGGTCAAGTATCATATGGTTTATGCTAATATGTTCTATTGACACTCTTTGTTTTTGAACTTCTTCCTTCACAACAAAGTACTTCAATTTCATATGCTTAGCACCCTTAGAGTACTCATAGTTCTTAGAGAAAAATACTATTGTGGAGTTATCACAATACATTTTCAGCGGCCTAACAATACTGTTGACAATTCCAAGTCCTAAAATAAAATTCTACAACTAATTAGCCTGAATTGTAGCCTCAAAACATGCTACAAATTAAGTTTCCATGGTAGATGTAACAACAAATGATTGCTTTGCACTCTTCCATGATATTGCTCCTCCAGATAAAAGAAATACATAGCCAAGAGTGGATTTTCTCATATCCACACATCCAACAAAGTCCGAGTCTAAACATCTAATCACCTCAAGGTGATCAAACCTCTTATATGTAAGCATATGATCTTTTGTTCCCTGTAAGTGTCTTAGAACCTTCTTTGCAGCTTTTCAATGTTTCATTCTCGGGTTACTTCAATATCTTCTTAACATTCCAGCTGCAAAGCTTATGTCTGGTCGAGTACAGATTTGAGCATACATAAGACTTCCAACAACTGATGCATACGAAAATGCTTCCATTTGTTTTCGCTCCAGATCATTTTTAGGACATCGTGCGAGACTAAATTTGTCTTCTTTCTGAATTGGAACAAGTGATGTTGAACACTTTTCCATCCTGAATCTCTCTAGTACTTTATTGATATATGCTTTCTGAGACAAGCCTAACAATCCTTGTGATCTATTTCAGAATATTTTTATCCCTATCCCTATCACATAGCTTGTCTCACCTATATCTTTCATTTCAAAGTTGTTAGAGAGAAACTTCTTGTCTCATGAAGAAGACCAAGATCATTAGTTGCAAGCAAGATATTATCAACATATAAAATTAGAAAAAAAATAACCTTATTTCCACTGACCTTCAGATATATACACCAATCAATGATATTTTCCTTAAATCCAAAGGAAACAATGGTGTCATTAAACTTCAAATACCATTGGCTGGAAGCTTACTTAAGACCGTATATTGATTTCTTTAATTTACACAATATGTGTTCCTTTCCTTCAATTAAGAATCCCATTGGTTGGTTCATATAAAAATTCTCCTCTAAATCTCCATTAAGAAAGATAGTTTTCACATCCATCTAATGTAGCTCCAAGTCATAATGGGCTACTAATGCTATAATAATCCTGAAAGAATCATTCCGCGAGACCGGTGAAAATGTCCCTTTATAATCAATGTCATCTTTATGAGTAAATCCCTTAGCAACAAGTCTAGCCTTGTAACGTTCAAGATTTCCAAAAGAGTCACGTTTAGTCTTAAGGACCCACTTACAACCCTTTGGCAATTCCATGAGGTCCCAAACACCATTATGTTCCATGGAATTTAGCTCTTCTTTCATGACATCTAACCACTTCTCAGAATTATCACAACTTACAGTTTGTGAAAATGAAATTGGATCATTATCATTAATGCTTAAGTTTGTTTCTATTTCATGTAGGTATACCACATAGTCATTTGAAATAGCTGGTCTCCTTTCTCTTTGAGACCTCCTTAATGTTATCTCTTATGGTTCTTCCACAATAGGTTCATTATGTATCATGGGCTCATTATTGTGTTGCTCTTCTTCATTGTTGTTTGGAAGAACAACTGAAGGAGCAATCACCTTACTACTAGATGCACACGTTAAAGGGACTTGCATTTTAACTTCTTTAATTTCTACATCTCGTGGAACTATACTCTCACTAATTTCACCATTTTCAATGAACCTTGTATGTCCAGTTTCAACAATTTTCATACTATGTTTAGGACTATAAAACATATACCTCTTTGAATTTTCTGGATAACCAATGAAATATTTATTGATTGTTCTTGCATCTAATTTTTTTCTTGTCAATTATAAATCCTTATTTTTGCCTAGTAACCCCAGACATGCAGGTGCCTTATACTAAGTGTCATATTCGTCCATAATTCAAAAGGTGTCTTTGGAACTGCCTTACTAGGAACCCTATTCAACAAATATATGACAGTTTTCAAGGCATACATCCACAAAGATACGAGTAAAGTTGAATTGGTTAACATACTCCTAACCATATTCAATTAAAGTTCTATTATACCTTTCTGATACATCATTTTGTTGTGGTGTACTAGACATTATGAATTGCACACAAATGTCACGTTTCTGAAGGAGTTTAGCAAATGGACCTAGGTGTTGTTCAGTTTCATCATATCTTTCGTAATACTTACCACCTCTATCAGACCTAACAACTCTCACCTTTTTGTCTAATTGTCTTTCTACTTCATTCAAGTAAATTTTTAAGGCATCCACTGCCTAAGATTTCTCATACAGTAAGTAGACATAACTGTAACGTGAATAGTCATCAATAAAGGTGATAAAGTATCTTTCCTTCCGAAAGAATTGCATCAAAAGGCCCACAAACATCAACATGCATAATTTCAAGAAACTGAGTGCTTCTTGTAGTTCCTTTCTTTGTATGTTTTGTTTGTTTTCCCTTAATACAATCCACACAAATATTTAGATCCGTAAAATCTAGATAAGGAAAAATTTCATTCTTTATCAATCTTTCCATCCTTTCTCTAGAAATGTGACCTAAACGTTTATGTCACAAGAAAACAAATTGTTCATTCATTAAACTACATTTACTGTCAAAATTATGATGCAGAGTTAAAAAGGTTTCAACATACAAACCATTTATTTTCAATTTATATAAACCATCACAAATAACACCAATACCAATGAGATGATTATGCTTAAATAAACTGAAATATCCATTACCAAAATTAAAAAAGTATCTAGTAACATCAACTTTAGATAATGAAACTAAATTCCTAGATAAACTAGGTACATAAAGAGTTTCCAATAAATCTAAATGATGTTCAGTGTCAAGTTTTAAACGATAAGTCTTGACTGCTTCCACTGGAGCTTTCACTTTATTCCCCATGAAGAAGAACTTCTCATTTGGGCTTATGGTTTGGATCGTAAGGAATCCTTGCATAGTATTAGAAACATGAGTCGTACATCTAGAACCAATTCACCATGTATTATGGGGAACTTTAGTTAAATTTGATTGAAAATATACATGAGCATTAAGCTCACCTTTCTTTTCGAACTAAGACTTATGCTTTGGGAAATTCTTCTAAAAGTCTCTAGATTTCCCACATAAATGACAATTATTGCTCTTTGATGCCTTCTTTTGGATTTGAATAGAGCCATCATTGATCTTTAATGGCCTTTTTGACTTTATCATGCTTCTTCACAAATTTCTTTCCAGCTCCTTGATTCCGTTGCTGGCTTACATAATGGACTAAGTGACTGCCTTAATTCTTAAGCCTCGTTTATTCCTGAACTAACATACCGTGCAATTCATGCACATTCAATTTATCTTTCATGGTATTATAGCTCATTTGAAATGAGCCATACTCAAATGGTAATGAGTTTAGAATAAACTGAACAAGGAAGTTCTCATTCACAAGCATTCCCAAGGTCTTAAGTCTTGTTGCAATATTTGTCATCTCAATGACATGCTCATGCATAGTACGTGAACCATCAAACTTCATGGCGCTCAATGTACTCATTAATGTCCCCACAAGAGACTTATCAACTGTTTGAGAGCACTCTTTCACTAATCCCATAAACTCTTTAGCACTATCAATCTTAGGGAGAGTTGTCTTTATATTGTCTGCAACATTCATTCTCATGAACATTAGGCTGAGTCTATTAGATCTTTCCCAAGATTTATAATGAGTTTTCTCTTCATTGCTACTAGTAATAGTAATAGGCTTTTCTTCCAATATAGCAAGATCAAGATCCAAAATACTAAGATGAAATTTGACTTGCTTATTCTAGTCAGAGAAGTTAAACCCATTAAAAATTGACAACAAATGATACATGAGAATTCAGTGAATTGGGAACATGTATTGCATAATAAAAATTAGTTAAGCGTTTTGAGATATAAAACACATGTCATACATATAATTTATTCAGATAACAATTAATGTATATTGATGCTCTCCTTTGGATGATACACCAACACACAACATACAAACATGATTATGCTGATAAAACTCTTAACATTATTTGGCAATTAAATAGCACCAATTAGTAGTATCTATTACTTTTGTGAATATAAATAAACTAATGATACACACAAATTACCTACAATTATATTCATTGATTATAAGAACAACTAATCAACCTTTGGGTGATCCATAAATGCCTTATAACAATAAATTTCAATGTACCCATAAATCAATAATCGCACAATTTAGTATCCATTATTCTATGAGTAATTGAAATAATCATTAATTTGGAATTAAATGACCTTATAGATTTGAACACTTTGGTGACTAACAAATTCATCATATAATTAATTTCAAACAAATACACAACATATATATGCTTACTGTTACTAATAATTTGTAGCATTCTCTTTAATCTCATTCATATTATAACCATAAAAAAATTACAGTCACGTTAATGTTCACATATAGGTCTCTCACACAAAATTGGAACATAAATATTTATCCCAACATTTTATGATGTCCACTTCACTACGTAAATATTTCTCACAAAGAATTTTATTGTGTTCCATGTTTTCAATGTCTAAACCATGCATATCTAAGCTTTAACTATCCCTAATGAAAAAGGCGCATACCAAGCACATTAACAAGGTAACCAAAGTACCAAACCAATCACCTTATGCTGATTCTAATTTTGATTTTGCACCATTCAGGTAACTTTCCCCAAGGCCAAGTGGGATTTTCACAACAACAAACAAAACGAATATTAACACACAAGCTCTTAAAATTTTGTAAAATCCTAATTGTAATTCGATTTTATAAAATTTCGATCGTTCAAATCAATTCTTTAGTCACATACACGCGATACAATAAATAATTCATACTTGCAACCGAAAACAATAAAATCCCTAAATTTTATAATTAGAGTTCATGCATAATTAGGAGAAAATAAATCATTCTTGGAGAATAAAAAATTTCATAACACATCCTCTGATATTACATGTAAATCTTAAGGATTATCAAAATTAACAATTATGAAAAACAAGTAGGATCTTGAAATATATGATTCTAACAAATAATAGATAAACACTATGTGTCTTTCTCCATTGTGAGACTTCTCTCTGGTGCGCTTAGATTTCTTGAAAGAGAAGAGAAATAAGATTTCCCTTCCTTGACTATTCTTTCTGTTTCTCTATGTTTGTGATAACTAGAGATTTTGAGAGAACACTTTTCTGTCAGAAAAGTGACCTTATTTTACTTTGGCGGGTATTAACCCCTTTATAACCACTACTCCCATCAAATAATAGTTATTTCTAGAAACTGCTCAAATTTATCTCAATTATAATTTAGTCCTTAATTATTAATTAATTATTTATTAGTTTCTACATAAGTCACATGTCTCTCACATGAGATATTAATTCTTACATGATGTCGATAAAGGTTAACTAGGTATATAATTGACAATAAGGAAATGAATTGACAAGGCTATCAAATATATAATGTGAGTGTAATTTACTGTAAATATAAATAAAGATAAGTTCATGTGAAGTTAAAAATAAAAAAGAAACGTATTACTTGTTCTTGATGAGCTGCTATGTAGAACTTTTCCTAAGGCTTATCTTTACTTGTGTTGATTGAGTCTTTTACACATGACCACGGTGGAAGTGTATCTATAAAGATTTTGACATTCAAACCAATGTTCAGTAGAGTAGCAACATTACATGTAGAAATTGTTTGTATTTGGTGAACGTTGTAATCTAATGTATGTAAAGAATCAGATAAAGTGTTAGGTAATTCTTCATCACCACTGATAGCAATTTAGACACACAGGAACAGGAAGAACACCAGAGCAACAAGGAATTGGACCACAGTAGGCCCAGAAGGAATACCAGAAAACCCACACACTTCAATGATTTTGTCTGAAGCTGTTAAGCAAGCACTAAAATCTATTATGTTATGCCCACTACTTATTTCCACTATCCCTCCCATCTAGTTAGTTATTATAATAAAAGAATATACATTCTATTATGAATTTGTTAGCACTACAAGCCAAAGTTAGTTATATCTTTTGGTGCAAAATTCTTTGTGTAAATAAGGGAGTATGAATGATAATGAAGGCAAAACAAATTTTTTCCCCATTTACCTTTGTAGTCTTACTTCTCATAGTATAGGATCGTAACAACTGGTCCGACCTTCCCTTATGCTGCCGCCAGAGCATAATACCAGGCAGGCCACCATTGACCGCTTGGATGAGGCGGTCACTCGCTTGAACCAGGGCCAGTCCTCTCTAGCACAAAACCTTGCTCAAATCCAAGCCACCATGAGCGCTAAGTTCGAGTCTATTCTTGAACGCTTAGCTACTATGACCATTGTCCCTACCTTTCCTTCTTCCTTTCCGATACTAACTTCACCATCCCCTTCTTGGCCCCATATGAAATTGGACGTCCCACATTTTGATGGACGCGATCCTGTCGAGTGGATCTTTAAAGCTTTGTAGTTCTTTGACTACCAAGGGATCCCAGACCATGAACTCCTTACAGTCCCTTCCTTCTACATGGAGGGACCGATGTTGTGCTGGTACCAATGGATGTTGAGGAACGGTTTCCTCACATCCTGGACAGGGATGCTCGAAGCCCTTGAGTCACGTTTTGCCCAGCATATTACGAGGATCCTTTCGGCACCTTGTTTAAACTCCAGCAGCAAGGCTCCGTCAATGATTATCTTATAGAGTTTGAACATCTTGCCAAAAAAATTGTTGGCCTCGCCCCATCCTTTCTTTTAAGTTGCTTCCTCTCCGGCTTGACCCCGGACTGGCGTCGGGAGGTGCAGGCCCTCCAACCTTCATCATTGACACAAGCCGCGTCCCTGGCCAAGCTCCAGGAAACAAAACTTCTTGGCCACCATTGCAGCTCTTATCCCCCACCACCGCCTTGTTACCAAGCATCCCCAAACCCAATTTCCCCCTTACCCAAACCAAATACAACCCTAGCCCCTAAAATCCCCTTCAAACATCTCACTTCCGAGGAAATGGCTCTCTGGCGTGACCAGGGACTTTGTTATCATTGGGATGACAAATGGATTCCTGGCCATCATTGTAAACCTCGATTGCATATTTTAATTGCCGATGAGGACATCGAACCCTTTGCATCAAGTTCTGACACCCTTTCCTTACACTCGGACCACCTCGACCCTCTAGACCCTCAAATCAGCTTGCATCCTATGGACGACACCGCGACACCTGACACCTCTCGTCTATATGATCTTCTACACCAGCATTGCCTTGTTATCTTGGTCGACAAGGGCAGTACTCATAATTTTATCCAGTTCCACGTTGCTCAATTCCTTCACTTGCCTACTTCCCCTTCAGACACCCTATGCGTTATGGTAGGTGACGGCAACACCTTGGACAACACTACCACTTCCCGGCAGGTGCCATTACACATCCAAGGTCACACGTTTGTCACTGACCTTTTCCATTTTCCCATTAGCGGCACGGATATTGTCTTGGGCGTTTAATGGTTAAAACAATTAAGGCCCATTACCACAGACTATAAGGCGCTGAAGATGTCATTTTTCCTTTTGGGTCAACCAATGACACTTATCGTGAATGTCTCTTTGGACTCAGCTTCTGTTTCAGCCCAACAATTAAAAAGATCCACTCAGACACAGAGCATTTCAGCCCTTTTCGCCCTTACTACATCACTAACCCACCCCAGTACTTCATCCTCCCCGTTACACTTCCACGAGACACCTACACCTCCCCAGATAACTTCCATCATCACCCAATTTCCAAAAATCTTCCATGAACCAAACCAACTCCCACCTTCTCGAACAATCCAACATCATATTCACCTCACCCCAAACATCAACCTAGTCAACGTCAAGCCCTACCGCTACCCACATTTCCAAAAAACTGAACTCGAACAACAAGTCACCTTGATGCTCAATGTCAGACTGATATAGCCCAGCCATAGCCCTTTTTCTTTACCAGTACTGCTTGTTAAGAAGAAAGATGGTAGCTGGCACTGCTGTATCGATTATAGAGCCTTGAATGCAGTAACGATCAAAGATCATTTTCCCATGCCCATGATTGACGAATTATTAGATGAATTGGGCCATGCCTCTCGATTTTCCAAATTAGACCTTAGATAGGGCTTTCACCAAATATGTATGGCGGATTCTGATATCCATAAGACAACCTTCAGAACCCACCATGACCACTATGAATTCAAGGTCATGCCATTTGGTCTCTATAATGCACCATCGATATTCCAGGCTACTATGAATGACACCCTTCTCCTTTTTCTTCGGAAGTTTGCCGCTATGTTTTTTTGATGATATCCTTATCTACAACCCCTATTTGCAGTCGCATGCCCAACACTTGAAGCAAGTTCTATCGACATTGTCATAGGCACAATTCCTCTTGTGCCAATCCAAATGCCTTTTTGCTCAACAGAAGTTACATTATCTCGGCCACATAGTCTTTGTTCAAGGAGTGGCTCTTGATCCCAACAAAATTCAGGCTATGCTCACCTGGCCAGCCTGTCTACTCCTTCTGCCCTACGTGGATTCTTGGGATTAACAGGCTTCTACCGACATTTTATCAAGAGCTATGCCGCGCTTATTGCTCCACTTACTTCGCTGCTTCGAAAGGACAACTTCCAATGGTCCGACGAGGCCCAAACAACCTTCGAACAGTTGAAACGAAAGATGACAGAGGCTCTTGTTTTGGTTTCACCTGATTTTTCTGCCCCTTTTACTATAGAGACAGATGCCTCATCACGAGCTATGGGCACGGTACTTCAACATAATTGTCACCCAATTGCATATTATAGCAAAACATTGTGTCCGCATTTGCAACTTGCCTCGACCTATGTCAGAGAACCTCATGCGATTACTGTCGCAGTTCGAAAATGGCGGCACTACCTGTTGGGCCACCCATTCACCATCTTGACGGACCACCAGAGCCTCAAAGAGCTTATGTCCCAAGGAATTCAAATTTATGAGTAGAAAATATATTTGTCCAAATTACTGGAATACGACTATGTTATTCAGTACACGTTAGGGCCTTAGAATGTCGTCACCAACGCGCTATCCTAAATTTTGGCATCAGACGAAGAAAAGCTTTACTCATTATCAGTGCCTACGTTTGTCTTCTTGGACCAACTTCGGGATACTCTTTTAAAGGACACCCAATACACGACACTGTTGGTCGATGTCCGCCAAAATCCTGCCAAACATCCTGACCTCAAGGTCTACTGTGATCTCTTCTTTTGAAATGGCAAGATATGGTTGCCTTTCGAAACACCTTTCACTAGCTTACTATTGCAAGAGTTTCACTCTTCACCAATTGGAGGACACATGGGTGTCGCCAAGACTTTCTGCCGCCTGCACTAGAACTTCGATTGGCTGCGCATCCTTAAAGATGTCTATCGTTAATGTCTCGTTTATCAACAAATAAAATATGACACCAAGAAACCGACTGGTCTCCTATAGCACCTGCCTATTCCTTCAACTATCTGGGAAGATGTCTCTTTGGGCTTCATCACCGGGCTACCACCGTCCCATGACTTTACCACTATTCTAGTTGTCGTGGACTGTTTTTTAAAAGGAGCCCATTTCGGGGCACTGCCGTCACACAATACCACTTATAAGACTACCTTGTTATTTCTTGACATGGTTTGTAAGCACCATGTCTTGCCCACAGCCTGGTTTCAGACCGGGATCCATTACTTATTAGCAAATTTTGGACAAAACTCTTTCACCTCAGTGGAACCAAACTCAGGATGAGCACCACCTATCATTCACAGGTGGACGACCAAACAGAGGTCATGAATCGCATTTTGGAACAATATCTTCGCGCCTTTGTTCATGATAGGCCATCTCAATGGTATCACTTCCTATTGCTGGCAGAATGGTCGTATAATACATCCACACACTCAGGCACGTGCATATCTCCTTTTGAGGCAATATACAGAAAACCGCTACTGTCAATTCCACATTATATACTGGGTGACATGACAGTCGAAGCTGTCGACTCCTTGCTGGCCACACGCACTGTCATCCTCGCCGGTCTCCGCCGTCGTCTGATCAAAGCCCAAACCAACATGAAAACTGTGGCAAACACTCATTGTCGTAGTCTTGAATTCACAGTAGGCAACTGGGTGTATGTATGTCTTAGACCATATCGCCAAACATCATTTGCGCCAGCTTACACCAAGTTGGCCAAATGATTTTACGGTCCATTCCAAATACTCGAACGCGTGGGCCCTGTCCTGTACAAACTCCAGTTACCATCTTCTTCTAAGATTCATCCCACGTTTCATATTTCACTATTGAAACTCCATCACGGACCGCCACCCACTCAATTTGTAGTCCTTCCTCCGTCTAGCACTAAGAACCATCCCATCATTGAGTCTCTTCATATTCTGGACTGGAAATGGGATTCCTTATATTGCCCGCCAACTAAGCTTGTTCTGGTCCAATGGAATGGCCTAGCACAGGAGAACACTACATGGGAGCCGCTGGATACACTACGTTAGTCTTACAACCTTGAGGACAAGGTTGGTTTGGTTGAAGGGGGTGATGATAGCAATTCAGACACACAAGAATAGGAAGAACACCAGAGTAGCAAGGAATTGGACCACAACATGTCTAGAAGGAATACCAGAAAACCCACACGCTTCAATGACTTCGTTTGAAGCTATTAAACAAGCACTAAAATCTATTCTATTATGCCCACTACTTATTTCTACTATCCCTCCCATCTAGTTAGTTATTATAATAAAAGAATATACATTATGTTATGAATTTGTTAGCACTACAAGCCAAAGTTAGTTATATCTTTTGGTGCAGAAATCTTTATATAAATAAGGGAGTATGAATGATAATGAAGGCAGAACAGAATTTTTCCCGATTTACCTTTATAGTCTTACTTCTCGTAGTATAGGACCCTAACAATCACCTTATCATGTTTGTCTAGAAAACCAGTTACAAATTCAGTGAGTATCCTTTACTAGTAATGTCTATGCTTGCGGCAATGATAGTTGTGTAATTTTATGGATCAAGTGTTTATAGAGAATCAGGTATCGTGTTGGATGTTGGGTAATTCTTCATCATCATTTTGTCATGTTTGTCAAGGAAATCAATTACTGATTTTAGTAAGTATCCTTTATACGCATTGTTTATACATGCGACAATGGTGGTCATTTTCAGGATCGATGTCCATAGTGAACCATACATAGTCAATATTGAAGAAATAAAGAATTGATGAAGCAGACGAGTATCAAATAAGATTGTCAATTATCGAATAGGGCTACTCCTTCTTGTTACACCTGAAACAAGAAGGATTAATAATGATGCTAAATATTGACTCTAAATTAAGAATTCATGGATAAACATTAGCTAGTTTCTAGTTTTTAAAAATATTTACTCCTTCTTGTTACACCTCTAAATATTTATTTAACTTTCTCATTTATCAATACTTTTGTGATAATCTAACTTATGATTTTTACTTTAATCTACAATGTTTGTGTTTACATCCCCTCATAAATTTCAATCATTTAAAAATGTGGAATAAAAATTCAATGAAAAAAAAATAAGAAATACGCTATTTTTAATATATTTAAAGTTTTTCTTCTTGTCTAATTACTCTCATTTATTATATAAAAATAATAAAATTCATAGAGAAAGTATTAAAACTTGTTATATTCAATATCAGAGAAGAATTTATGTAATTAATATAATAAAACTCATAAAGTATAAAGAATTGTTATATTTAATTTAGGGTGGGATTAGGACAGACTAACACTGAAACATTGTTGGATTGAAAGAAAGAAAGAAAAGACTCTGAAAGGTGTTATTTGTCTTATATAATAGTATTAATCACTATCAGTACCTAATTCTACTCTTTCTGACCAAAGAAAAAAAGGGGGAAACTGGGGAGAAGTTTACCTTCTAGAAATTATGTTAAACTTTGGACTTGTCCTCTGTTTGTTGGTTTGCATTATCTCTGCCGACATGTAAACATACCCTTTGAATTTTAAGTCCTTCGAGATCCATGAAACTATCGCCGTCATACTTTTCCAGAGATTTGAAATTTCATAAATAATAAGAAGAAAAAAACTGTTCGTAGAAGCAAAGAAAAACAAGAAAAAAAATGGTCACATCCATATTAGCTAATTATGTGTTTGGTCATTTTGTTTTATATAAGAAAATGACTTGCTACTTTTATTTTTATAAGAATTTAAGTTAAACATACAAGATTTTTATACGATTAATCAACTATATTCTCAAATTTATCCGTATCATATGTGTAGTTATAGTTTGATCAAAGACAACCAATTAACTTTCTTCGACGGACATTAATTATTGATAATGTTAAATTAAACAAAAATAAAAATATTAATAAATATCTCATATCAATAATATAATAATAAAAGAAATGTGCATACTTACATAAGTGCTCATGCTACTAAAGATCAAATGACCAATGTACCTAACTTAAGTTAAGAATGGAGCTTTCCTTACTTTAAAAAAAATGAAGCTTTCCAATTTCCATAAAATTCATAAATCTTTTGAATAATATGAAAAAATTACGTGAAACTTATACTGAATATATAATTTGAAAAGTTAATTTTAATTTTATGCATGGTAATAATTAAATATCTTTATTTCTTATAATAAATAAAATATTTAATTTAAGTATTTAAAAAATATTTTGTAATTATTAATTTAATTTATTCTAGGCAACGTGGGGTTTTAGGCATGAGGTTAATCCTAAATTAAAGCTTAATAGTCAATGTTTCCTGCTTGCAGAGGCGGAGCTTCTTGATGACACGGGAGCTGCCTCTTCCCCCATAACAATTTTTTTTTCTTATAAATATGTATGTGTGTGAATATTAATCGTTAATCATGTAGTTACATATGATGAGAAAAATAAAATATATGTGTTTGGTATAGAGGAAAAAATAAAAAAGATTAACAAAAATAGGTGAAAAATAAAAGTGTTTGTTGAAGAAAAATAAAGTAGTGTGATATTAATGTAAATAGGGGAGAAATAATACAAGATTGGATATTTTTAAAATTATTTTCATCTTATTTCTTTTTCTAAACATCCTAACTATTTTGCGCCCACCGTAATGAAAGAGTCAATTTTATATGAAAGTATGAAAATTAATTGTTAATCATATAATTCATATGGATAATCAAGATTTAATATTATATAATTATTTAAAAAAAATTGTTTTAATCTTGATTATTCATGATCAAATCATTGAGCAATATTATTTTTTCAAGGTAATTTGATATTTTTTTTCTTCTTGATTTAATGTTATGATCAATATTCTTTACAGTTAAATGTTAATCATACAATTACATGGGGTAGTCAAGATTTATTGTTACGTAAAAAATAAAAATATCCTTACATATTACATATTTATTAGACTCTTTTATTTTATTTTAATGTCAGTATCATGAAAGTTACACAGAAGAACATGGTAAAAAATAATCGCATATATGTATGGGTTATAACTTGTAAGGAGCTTATTTGAATTAATTTATTTTAAAGTTAAGAAACTTATAATTAAAAGGTTTTCTTAAAAATAAAAAATAAAGCTAATCTCTTCAAATACAAAGATTCATTTCATAAACTGATTCATCTTAACAAATGTTCTTTTATATGCACAAACAAACTTGATGACCAAATCTTTAACTACATGCTTGAAGTCTAGCATACCATGCTATTCTTTTTTCAGATATAGCATTTTTAGCTGCAGGTTTCAATTTAATTAAGATGACAAGCCACGTGACTATCTCCTATATGACGACATTGAGGGAGTAACAGATAGTTTATTGACTTATTTCCATATATACTGCCCCACCAGATGATTTAATTAGTACTTCAATTACAATTTCATTATTTCTTGGGTGCGAGCATGCGGTACCCATTTTTTTTTTAAGTTTAAGCACTTATATTTATTATTATTATTATAATTATAATTTAAAAAACTTCACCTTTTCTTTCTAGATTTATTTAACTATATGAATACAACGGCCGGAAGTAAATCGGGTTAGATTGAATTTTATCTATCTTTTAATCTAGTTTAATTAAATTAAATTTGATTGAATTAAATTTGGTTTACTTTTTATTTTGCCAATTCAATTTAACTTTAATTGGATTAGATTGAGTTAGTTATGAGGTTGAGTCATTAAAAAATTGTCACATCTTTAAGTCTTAGAATAAAATTAAAAAAATTCTTAAACTAAAAAGTAATAAGGATATTTTTTTATAGAATATTAAGGATATTTTTAAAAATTAGTATTTATAAAATATTGTACTATTCATATGATGAACAAAAAAAATATAATCCATAAATATATATTCACAATATCATTCATAAAATAATGTATTACTTTAAAATAAATAGAAAAAAATAAACTCTAAAATAATGTATTACCTTGAGAATGAAATATGCGTTTAGGATATTTTTAAAAATAGTAATCATAAAATATAGTACTATTCATATGATGAAGAGAAAAAAAAATCCATAAATATGTACTCAAAATACCATTCAATTACCTTAAAATAAATAGAAAAAAATAAGCTCCAAAATAATGTATTACCTTAAGATAATTAAACAATGTGTTACTTTGAGAATGTGATATGTTTTAGTTTAAAATTTCTATATTAATAATTTAATTATATGCAGATTAATTAGATTTTGATTGAGTCCAAAACTTTAAATTTGTCAAACAATTCAATTTTAATTGGATTCTTTAAACTAAAACCAATTTAATACAATGACACAATCTAACCCACAAAGTTTAATTGAATTGGACGGGTTTGCATATTGGATCCGATCCGCTTACCACTTTAATGAATACCACTAAGCACATAATTATTCTGGCTAAATTAGTGATCTCAACTTTAATTTTTAAATTTTTAAGTAACATTAAATATTTGAATTTTTTATAGTAGTCTTTTTCAACTCAAAAAAATTGTCTTTCGTGAAGAATAATTACAGTTTCTTAGAAAAATATGTTTACATATTAACTAAAAAGAAAATATTTAAAATATTTTAATTACATAACAATGCATGATTAGATGGTAGTGTATTTCAATAAATTTTTCTTTCATAGAAATGATGCTTAAGCCCCTTTCTCAATATAAATGAACTAAAAAAATAATATAAAATAAAGAAGGAATCAAAAGATTTTACAGTGTTTGGGTTTCCTTGAAGAATTTAATTAAAATGTATCGACAATCTAAGAAAAAAAATTACAATATCATATAATCACATATTGTCATAGTAAATTTCTGAATTTTATAATAATTATCTTTAAAATTTTACTTTAGATTATTTTTATTTAGTCGACTGTAAATATTTTCATATAAATAATGCATAAAAAATAAACTCTATATTCAATCCCATAAATGGGCTATAATTTTATTAAATCAAGCTTAATCACGGGTATATTTTTTCCTAGATACTCTTCAAGAGTTTCAAGATTGGTTGTATGGAGAACTATTCTGAGTTTCAATTTTGATCTCTTAAGAGCCTGTTGAGGAGGATTTTTATGGGTTGTTATAGAAAAAGTGTAACCCCTCGATATATTCTAGGTTCGCTACTTAAAAATATTAACATTAGAGAGAATGATATCCCTAGCTAACTAGTTAAAAAATTGTCACAAAATATATCAGTGATGAAATTTGTGACCAATGCATATTTTTAGTAAATCCATCAACCTACTAAACAACCTGCTTTATCTTTTAGTAAAAATGATTCTATTTATGCTTCTCTTTTTGACTTTGTTCACTTTGATGTTTGGGGTAATCTCCCTTTAACCCTTCATGCAAACATACCTTATGAAACCACCCCTTCCCAAGATTCACGGCCAGATGATGATTTAGATCCACCATAAAATTTCTCCATGTGATCGGGACTAACAGTTGAGTAAGAGGGTAAATGAAATTATTTTTAAATAAAAGATTAAAAACAATAAACTCAAAGGCAATTGTTAAAAATAGTCTTCCAATCACCACATCATCCAAAGGTAATATTTTGGTCAAAGAACAAAAGAATAAAAAGGGAATAATCAATGTGCTTAAGTGGTGTTTGCTTCTATAAAGTGAAACAGTATTTAGGAAGAAAACACGGTAATCACTAACTACTAACATTTCGACACTTCATGCTTTGGTGTACGTAAGACTCAACTCTGATTTAACAGAATACATAACTAAGAAATAAGAGTTGAACCAAATCAAACTATTTCAGAACTTGAGACCACTTCAAATTCTATTTCCATCTTCATGTATAATGTATTGTTATGAGGAAGATCTACCTTCATTTCTCTTCCTAGCTGACTTCATGGTTTTGGATCTCACCAGAGCTGACAAGTGAGTTGACGCTGCTGCCTTGTATTGCATCTTTGGATTTGGATCCATTAGAAAGGTGTGAAGAATGAGCTGTTGGCTGATCATCTGGTGTCACTTCCTTTTGGACTACCTGCTTTAGGCGTCTGATCGCTTCTGCAGCCTCTGGCATTGCTATGGGAGGAGGTTGAGGAGGAACCCACGCTCATTGGACTGGCTGCTGACTGGATGCAGCAGGTGCTCCATTATACTCAATTCCATTATCGATCTCTTTGATTCTGACATTCTTTGTTTGCCACCAGGGTACTGGGTTGTCACCATTATCTTGGACCTTGCCATTTACTTGATATGGAAGGACTTGGGTTAAGGTGTTTTGCACCTAACTAACCTCCCAAGGCTAGTTAGCCATGAAAAGGGTTTGCTCAGCTCAGCTGTTATTGAATATTTTAATTCATATCTCCATGCAGCTACCATGCTTTAAATATTAATTAATGAGTAATGACCATTTTAGTATGTTCTAATTTTTTTAACAAATAATTATAGTGAATATATATATATATATATATATAATCACTAATAGAAAAAACTATTTTTACGACGCATATTCTACATCGGTCTTTTGAAACTGTCTTAGAATCATATTCGGTGTCATTTTTGTAATTATGATGTGCGTCAACAACGACGGTGTTAATAAAACTGTCATTGAATTGAGAATTTCACGACATTTTATTGGGGCACCGTTGTCACATGCCTTGTTATTTAAATGAGGCTAGTTGTAACACCAGTCCCTTTACTTCCTTTAAATAAATAAATAAATAAAATAAGATTAGGTCATCAATTTCTCATTATATAAATTAACTTTTAACCCGAGCTCTTTCTTCAAAAGCAAGGACTTATTTTAAGACTGAAACTTTTTTTTTCTTTCTTTTTTTCCCGGGGAGTCATCCGATGAATTGATTGTTGTCCTTGGGGTTTTAGTTCTCGACCATGCGAGCTCTGCTACATTCATTGGAAGTTCACTTGTAGGCATAGGGATCAAGCTTAAGGAAGTGAGAGATCTAGTTGCAGTCCTTAGGGAAGTTTGTGGGAGAAAGATTACATACCTCACCTTAAGCCCATCGCCTTATCCATAAATCATTCTTTTACAAAAACACATATTGTTCTTTTTTCTTCTTCTGATGCACAAGAATCCTAATAGAGTAATCGAAGGAAAAACTCTAGAGAGCATCATAAACGCCATCATTATTAACGGAGGACACTTGAGTGACTACCTTGAGGTAAGTGATGAGTTACTCATGGTTGAAGATTAGAATGAACATGTGTAGGAATCCCTAGAAAATCAATTTTTGGTATTTTGAGTTGTTTTATGAAATGTAATTATGTTCTTATGTTTTAAATCGCGGATTAATGATGTTTGACGGATTGATTGTGTTTTATGAAATTTACGTGTTTCATTGTTAAGCATAATTTGAGTATTTTCCTAGTTGATGATTAAGTAAGGAAGAATTTACCGTAAGAGAAGCGTTTTTTAAGTTCTTCTATTGTATGATTTTCTTCTTTAAATGTTTATCACCTGTTATCCTTTTGCCAATGATAAATTTTATTAGATTGTATTTTACTCCTGAAATATTCTAAAAAGAAAATTGTGATTAATTTTCCATGATGATAGTGTAGTACTCAGAATCAAGGTGTTATTTCTCATTGTTGAATTGTCATGACTGGTTGAAAATGCATTAGGATATACGTCTAAATCTATATAAGCTTTTAGTTGTTATATATATATATATATATTATATTTTTTTTATCTGAGGATATATTTATATTTATTATTATTTTTTAATATAAATATATTTAGCATGTTTTTTTTTCATATTCTTATATATATTCAATGTTTACATTTTTTAATATATATATATATATATATATTCAATGTTTACATTAAAATTCTAATATATTTACGTTAACGTATGTTTACGTTATATTGAATATAATATATTTATATATATGTTTTAATATGATTATGTTTAATGTTTTTAATGTTTACGTTAATGTTTTAATATAATTATGTTAATATTTTTAATGCTTACACGAATGTTTTAATATATTTAATGTTTTAATATATTATATTAAAATTCTAATATATTTACGTTAACGTATGTTTACGTTATATTGAATATAATATATTTATATATATGTTTTAATATGATTATGTTTAATGTTTTTAATGTTTACGTTAATGTTTTAATATAATTATGTTAATATTTTTAATGCTTACATGAATGTTTTAATATATTTAATGTTTTAATATATTATATTAATGTTTTTAAATGTCACGTTAAGGCTTTAATATAATTATGCAAATATTTTAATATAATTAATGTTTCATATATATATATATATATATATATATATATATATATATATATATATATATATATTACTTATAAATATTCAATAACGTATTTTTACTGTTTACGTATCATTACATTAATATATTCAATAAGTTTTTAATATATTTATATAAATATTTTTAATATATTAATTACTTATATATATACATTAATGTTTATAATACATTTAATTACTTACATATATATTTAATATTTAATGTGTTTAATCCTTGTTATTATTAATTATATATATATATATATATATATATATATATATATATATATATATATATATATATATATATATATATATAAGTATTATATGTAATTGTACATTGATATGTTAGATCTATTTGTTTATAAGTCTTGAAGTTAGATGTGTTATGTTATTATTATTATATTTTTTTTTTCTTCTAATTGTTAAGTATACTTTGTAATTAGTTAAATTGTGAAATGTGTAAATTGTAAACATGAGATATGGTTGTGAATGAGTGTGTGATTAATACTTGTAGTGATATTACTTATCTTGTGAGCTATGAATTATACAATAATCTGACCAGTGTTTACCTCAAGAAAAGTTTTATGCACAGTGTTAATGGAAAAGTGTAGGAGTCCTAGTTAGGATCTTGAAGCATTAAACTGTAGCGCAACTTGTTAAATATGTTTGAAATATAAGTGTGAGGTCGTGGGTATTGTATAATTTATGAACAACGTGCAAAAATTGTTTTAGGGGTTGGACTTGAATCATGAAGGTGAGGCCCAAACGGATTCTTCGGAGTTTAGACCTTGGGGGTAAAGACACTCGATTTGAGTGCTCTTTTAAGCCTATGTTGATCCCATGTGGTTGGAACATTCTCGCAAAATAGAGTAACCCTAACTGGTCACCTTGTGATTTTACTTAGTGAGAGTGACCTAACATACCAATTGTGTGGTATGTCTTGTTATTTACTTCTAAGCGCCCTAGTATAATTGTTGCATAACGTCTGTGAATTGTTTATTATGAAATTGGTGAGTGTTGTTATGCCTTGATTGAGTGTGTGATTCATGGGTCATGAGATGGGTGATTGAAATATGATATTTAAAAGATAAAGTGTTGAGATATCGTGAATTGAATTAAGTTGAGTTATGTTATAAATAATTGAATAATGTATTTTTGCTTATGATTTTATTTTATCCATATTTTATTTAGAAATGTGATAACTCACTCCTGGTATGTGTCTATGTTTGGGCTGATTGCCATTTTATTTTAGGTGAGCCAGCATATCATGAGTTCCATGCTAGAGATGGAGAGACTTAGTCTATGATAGGGATATGCTCTGTTAAGTGTGACATTGAGGCATAAGATTGTACTTCACATGTTATAATTCCTTGAATGATATAATTGCATTATGTTTTTTGTTTTAGTTTTTTTATTTATTCAGAATAGACGGTCTTGTTTTGAATCAGAATATCTTTATCTTTTATTCGAACAATTTATACTATGATTTTTAGATCTAAATCTTTTACCCTTTTAATTTGATTTAAATTAAATGTGTTTTAAAAAAGAATTAATTAATTTCGCATGGTTTTCTTTCCTTTTATTATTATGTGTTTAAAAATTTTTAAATAAATTTTGTATGATTTTATTTCCTTTTATTATTTATTTATATTTGTGAGGGTAGAGGGTGACACACACGTGGTTGCAGATGACCCTGTCTTGCCGGAAGTAAGTGAGCTTATCCTATTTTTCCCTCACGCACTCATCAGCTGACCTCCCCCATCACTCACTGGCCGTGGAACTTGGTGTGTCGCCTTCGTGGTCTAAAACCGGTTGCGTTGAAGGCTAGCTAGGTTTGTTTTCCGGCTCACACTTTCACGTCCGTCTAACTTTCTTGGTTTATGGGGTTGTATGGGAAAGATACTGATGGGGTTTGAATACACCATTAGTGGGCCTTATTGAATTTTCAGACTATACGCATTTTCATGTATTTCGTTGTATTTGTGCAGCAGTTCTTGGGAAACATTCTATTGGTTTTATTGGTGGCTTGTTGACCTACCTGGACTTCGTACCGTTCCCTAGTCAGATTCGTGTTTAACTGAGTGTTAGAAATTGTGCTGCATTTTCGTCCCTTTGATGTTTAATTTCAGCTTTATGCAAAATGAATAATGGTGATGCATTTTGTTGAGTGTAACAGCATCATGGTTGTGAAATTAGTAATTACTATGTCACAATTTTAATTCATAGTTAGGTTAAACTACATTCCTCAATTTAACAATAAAACATTCTATTTGAAATAGGATTATAAACTTTGATCTATGGATGAGAATATGAAAACTTGGCATACAAAATGCTAGAAATTTTCTGCACTAAATGAGGCACTATATACTTATTGTTTATGACTAATTTTTGAACCAACACACCAATATGATGTTTAACGTACGCTGTGTCCATAATGAGCACAAAGTATATCTTGTACCTTTGTCAATGTACATCCTTTGAAGCAACAACCAATGTCAAGAGAAACAGTCTTTTCTTCTTCCCCCAAAGCATCAAAGCTTTCTTGATGTATCTTTAGGATGTCGTTGTGTGGAATTCTTTTATATTTTTCGATAGCAAGTTTCCAATCTTCCATACTTTTTCCAACCAACGTGGAGCCTATGACTACCAAAGCCAATGCATGGAAGGTCTGAAACATCCTTTACTACAAGATTTAAGACCTATTTGTACTTTTGATTAGCTTTTTGGTTTTCAAAAGCTTTCTGTGTAAGCAACTAAAGACCATCATTCTCATTCAATTCCTTCACCTTTTACCTTTATGAGATGGTACCAATTAATTGTCCGTCCCTAGTGGTGATGATGATTATGCTACCAGGACCAAACCAATCAGGTCTTCCAACAGGTTCCTGTAATTGCTTCAACTTGTGAACATCATCTACAACCAAGACAACCTTCAATTGGTGGAGCCTATCATGTATCTTTGTAGGTCTTTCTTGACAACTTGTTATGTTGATGTTCTTCTGTCCAAATAATTTCTTCAGTTAAACAAATTAGTTGCCTGGATTCCAACAGAGGTTTGTCTTCCTCTTCAAGGTAGGAGGCTGATTCTTACATGTAGTAGTTGAAGGGCTGGTCAGGGTTATCCATCATCCATCTTTTGTAGCATCTCATGGTTTAGTTGTTTTCTTAAGTTTGACTCAGTTTGGAAAACAGTTGTAAATGTGACTAAGGTGGGAGGAAGTATATTAAGTGTTTGATTTAGGAGAAAAGCCGAGGGAATGGGGTAGCTTAGGAAGTATATTAATTGCTTGTTAATTGTATGGTTCCAACCCTAATAGACGTCATTAACTTATGTATGGGATATATCTATTCCTCTGTCATTAATGTTGCAGTCAATTTTAATTATCTACTTTTTAGGTGGAATAAAAAACTAAGATACTACGGGGGAGGCAAGCAAAAGAGGAGACAAAGAAAAAAGAAAGAGCGGAGTTGGGGTTAGTTAGTGAAAGGCACTTACAGGGTGAGTCCCACCACATGAATATTAGAAAAAACAACAAAAATCAATTTCATCAATTCTTCTCAGCAAACTGCCATTTTCGCTTGCAGAGAATTGACAAAGCCTACCAAAACTTCTACCTAAGCTGAAAACACCGCTGTATGACCATCAACACTGTCCACTGGGTAGTAGTCAGTAACTCTGTATTGAATGAATATATATACTATCACTGTCAAGGAGTGTGAGATCTCTGATATTTAGCAACATGATATGACTCAGTTAATAAATCTGTTCAGAGAGATCATGGTTGCTGATTTTGGAGAGGGTTTTGTATGAGTGACAAATTCCCATTGTCTGAAAATGAAGAGGAATCTATTTAGCTGATGATATAAACATATAAAAATGTATATATATATATATATATATATATATATATATATATATATATATATATATGTCTTATGTGTAATACTATATATAATGATGAAAGACATGAAACGATATCATTAAATCTGACTATATATAAGTTGTCTTAAATTTTATATAACTATGATACTATTTTTCCAAAATCCTTGAACCTGCTGGCCCAAGTAGGTATTTACACTGTGAGGCAAAACTGCAAAAGCTAGCGACAGAAGCAAAGATATATGACGTGCCAAGATTACTAATTAAATAAAAAAGAGAGAAAGGTGAAAAAAGATAACACATATAAATTAAGCTGATGAATTAATAGTTTAGATCGAACTAAGAGAAATGGTTCCAATCCAAGACTTTTTAGAAAGTGTAGAAGAAGGACAGGAGAGGACTCAGGAGGCTCTTCTCCTTACAAAACCATTGCTGCTCTTAAGCAGTGACTGTTGGTTAATTTGAAAAATCGAGATGATGCTGGATAAATCTGAAGTCGTGTATAACACTTTCAAATTGAATCAAATTTTGGGGTTCAACCAAAATTGTTCAATCGGATAAAATCAGAAGATTATAATTCAAGAGTTTTGTTTTGGTCTTATATGTTTTGTCACCCGTTATGCTTTTTGAACCAGAATGATTATTTATGATCAAAGAAAAGGTGGTTTTTGGCGGTTGATGGAAGCTATTTCTTTTTAAAAATTGCCGTTGATGGAAGTTTTAGTAACTTCCATGTAACTTCCAACCGTTGATGAAAGTTTTAGTAACTTCATGTAACTTCCAACATTTGCCTAAACCGAACATCTCGTTATTACATTAAAACAAGCGTGCACTCTTATTTTAACATAATAAAGAGATCAATTACACTAAAATGTCCAACATACCTCCCCCATTTCAGTGTAATTACCGATCAAATCACCAAAGTCATAACATACCACAAACTACTGCATAGATGAAATATCGTGACGATTGAATTTCATCTTAGCAAATTACACGTTTCAAATATTCGAATATCAGGGTGTCACTAAGGATTGAACCCTTTCTATTCATAATGAATACATGAAGATAATCTGCACAATAGTTTATAACATTACTCTTGCTCGACACTAGTTTACTAGCCTGTGTCCCTATCCTTCATAAGCATATCAAAGCCAAGTCCCAGCTTCTTGAAGTGGCTAAACTTCATGCTTATATAGGTAGTTCTTTTCTTTCTTGCACCTGCAAATGCAATTTTTCAAAAGAACCATTGAGGAGTTATACTCCAACCTCCTTAACTTACAGAACCGAACACATACCTTTTGGGATACTTTCGATGATGTGTTCCAATCTCTACATGTTAAGCTTTCCACATTGAATTCAGCACCTAATGTCATATTAGATGGGAATTGGGTATCTTAACATAAGAGATTTCAGATGGACTTTAATCCTAATCCCACAGCTGACCTTTTCACGAGATTTTTACTTAACCCTTTGGTTAAATGATCGGCCAAATTATGCTGAGTTCTCACAGCCCTACATCCCCAAATTTTGAGATAACTCAAATTTGGTGTCTTTTTGTGCCAAAGTTCATATGGGGTAACCTTATTCCTTTTGTTAGGAATTCGGTTCAACAAGTAACAGGCTGTCAACATAGCCTCACCCTAAAATCCTTCACTTAAACCCGAATAGGATAACATGGAATTCACCATTTCTTTCAAGGTTCTATTCTTCCTTTCGGCTACACCATTCTGTTGTGGTGTATAGGGAGCTGTAGTTTGATGTATTATTCCAGTAGATTGAAAATAAACCGGATCATAATACTCACCTCCCCTATCCGTACGAAGAGTTTTGATTAGCCCATTTTGATGAAGTTCTACCTCTTTCTTATAAATTTTAAATTTATCAAGAGCTTCATCTTTTGTATTTAATAAATATACATAACAATACCTTGATGCATCATCAATAAAAGTAACAAGATATTTTTTATGACCTAATGATGGAGTAGCATGCAAATCACACAAATCACTATGAATAAGGTCTGAGACTTTAGTCTCACTTTTAACATCCTTAAAAGGTTTCCTAGTGATCTTGGTCAACATGCAAGTTTTGCATTTTTCAATGTTCATATCAAAAGGAGGAATCATACTTGTTTTTGACATATCTTTTAATCTTATGTAATGAACATGTCCTAATCTAGCATGTCAAATTTCTGATTTTGTCATATTAGTTATAGAACTACACGAGGCCATACAAACAGATTCATGAACAAAAGGAACATCAATGTTTAATTTAAACATTCCATTACAACGATAACCAAATCCAACAAACGAACCATGTCTTGACAAGATGTACTTGTCACTTTCAAGTACTTGCTTGAAACCACAATTATTTAAAACCATACCAGACAATAAGTTCTTACGAATACCAGGTACAAATAAGACATTATCCAAATACAAACTTTTTCCGGAAGTAAAAACTAAATTCACACAACCTAATCCTAGGATTGGTTCAGTTGCAACATTGCCCATCTTCACAATAGAGCCATCATCGATTGGTCTAAATTCCTTGAACCAACGACGATCTTTGTACACATGGCTTGTTGCTCCCGAATCAAACCACCAAGCAACATCATCATCCTGCACATAGAATGCATCAGATATTAGTGATACATAATTTGAATTCGTATTCGAATTAAAATTATTCACTACAATCTGACCTTGTTGCTTTTCAGGATCATTAGACCCACTTGGACCAGCCTTGTTCTTTCCTTTGAACACCCGACAATCCCTCTTTAAATGACCAGGTTTCCCACACTTCCAACATGACAATTTTGTCTGTTTGTTTGGACCTTTATTCTTATTTCCTTGAAATTTTCGTTTGTTACCTTTAGCATTGTAATTTTGCTTAACTGTTCCACTTTCCTCTACCATATTAACGGAAGAGGAACCTACTACGTTTTTATCATTGACTTTGTCAATTTCCTGAGCCCTCAACGACTCCTCAATCATGAAATGACTACCGAGTTGAACCAGAGTCAACTCTTCCTTCTTATGTTTCAAGGTATGCTTGAAGTCTTTCCAAGAAGAAGGCAGTTTATCAATTATAGATGAAACTGCAATGGATTCATCCATTTTCAAATCATGTTGAGTAAATTGACCCAAAATCCGCAGCAGTTCATTATATTGTTCCATAACAGGCCTCAAATCAATCATTTTGTAATTAAAGAAATTACTAACTAAGAATTTGTTACTTGAAGCATCTTCTGCCATATACTTGGATTCAAGAGAGTCCCATAATTCCTTAGCAGACTCAACATTTTGATAAATATCAAAGAGAGAGTCATACATACCGTTCAGAATGTGTCCACGACAAATGTAATCATCGTTCTCCCATTTCAAACGCTTCCTTGTTTGATCCAGAGTTTCGTCTTCCATAAACACCGACATCGGTGTACTCAGCATATACACCACATTCAATGTTGTCAAGAGAAAGTGCATCTTCTTCTGCCATCTTCTGAAATCCTGCCCTTCAAACTTGTCCAACTTTGCAAACTTGCTTGTCATCTTCGAACTATCGTTCGTCATCTCGAAAGATTTGATTCAATCTTTTGTTGGTTAATTTGAAAAATCGAGATGATGCTGGATAAATCTGAAGTCGTGTATAACACTTTCAGATTGAATCAAATTTCGGGGTTCAACCAAAATTGTTCAATCGGATAAAATCAAAAGATTATAATTCAAGAGTTTTGTTTTGGTCTTGTATGTTTTGTCACCCGTTATGCTTTCTAAACCAGAATGATTATTTATGATCAAAGAAAAGGTGGTTTTTGGCGGTTGATGGAAGTTATTTCTTTTTAAAAATTTCTGTTGATGAAAGTTTTAGTAACTTCCATGTAACTTCCAACCGTTGATGGAAGTTTTAGTAACTTCCATGTAACTTCCAACATTTACCTAAATCGAACATCTCGTTATTACATTAAAACAAGCGTGCACTCTTATTTTAACATAATAAAGAGATCAATTACACTAAAATGTCCAACAGTGACCGCGTGCTTTGCCAACCTCTATGAGTGTGTCCATGTCAATGAAAGTGACTGAGAAGGAGGGAAATGGCTTTGGTCATTGGTGTGGCCTTTGCCCCTCCTGCTGGGGTATGTTTCATGTAGGAGACCAATAACAACAATATTATTTATTACCATGCTATCAATTATCTGTTTGCAACATGACAAACCCATCAATTAAAAACGCAGATACTTTTGTGCATGATGTTTGGTTCTCTCACTACTATAAATATTGCCTTTTACGTCACCTGTGCTACGACGGTTATTTAGATAACCGATTTAAATAGTGACACGATGGCATTTTTGTAATTATTCTAAAAAAAATTACATTTTATGACATACATTCTAAGACGGTTATTAAAAATCGCCTTAGAATGTAATATTATATAAGTGTAAAACCGTCATAGTTGGGTTAAAAAAAAAACAAAGCCCGTTAAAAACCTTTCCCTCTTCGTTACATTGAACCCTTTCCTGTTCTGTGAGTGAGCACATTGACAGATGCAACGTAGCCCTTCGCTGTTCTTCCATTCGATCAACCCGACGATGCACGTGGATGACTCTTCTTACGGCTCAAAATTCCTTTGAATCAGGGAGTTCGTGAAGAGCTAGGCTTTCTCCACAGTCCTTACAGATTTATTTGCCTCTTCGTTTTTGTTCTGCAGCATTCTACAGTCATTTTTGGCAGCATCTTATTTCGTTAATGGTCAGAATAGCTTAGTATGTAATCTGTGTGGGATGTCTGACATGATGAGTGTTCATACTGAAGTTGCCCATTTTGCATCTGTTATGAAAAAAATGAAATGATGCATATGACGTAATTTTACGTGACATTAGTAAAGGTGTTTGAAAAGCAGCACTACCAAAGTACACCTATCAGTCATGGAGTCAGTGGTGAAAATTTGAGCCTTTTTACAAGTACATCTATTTCTAATTCTTCTCTTGAAATGGTTTTTTTTGAGTTTGTATTTACTAGTTATGGAATAAATCTTAGTCCACGTCTTGCAACAAAAATGTGTCTTCAGTATAATTAGTAATATTCCTTTTTTTTTAATTTTCATTTTCAAACACTTTAACATGGACTAATAAAAGAATTGTTTTTGTCAACGTTAAAATATATTGGTACAAAGGTCAAGATACACGTCAGGCCATAATACCACTATTTGTATGAACTATTTCATTGATGCAATGCTTTTCCTTTAACACTTTTTGGTGTTATCCTTATATCGTATTTTAATTTTTGGCCACCAATGTTCATACTCTAGGATAGACGTCAGGCCACAATAGCACTATCTTTCCTCCAGTATTTCCTCACTCCTTTCTATACAATTCCTTTTTTACTTAGAAGCTTAAAAACAAACTGAGTTCTGCGAGTTTGGCAGGTGATCATGCGCAGAACCTGCACTACATGTTGCTCTTTTAATAGGGCTGTACTCCATTAACTGAACCAAATGGTCCAGAAAGAAAAATAGAAAGAAAGAAACAAGAAAAAGAATCAATTAATGTTGAATGTATTTACAATCTTTAATTTATTCAAGCAACTACCATGCAATATATGGTGGGTAAAAAGAGTCCCTCGGGAGGAAGCACCATATACCCAAAAATGGTCAAATGGTAACCTTCTGATAAAAAATGAAAAGAAGTGTTCATGTGGTCCTATGAGAGGGTGAAATAATATTGGTGTGCGTGGTGATCATAAAAAGAATCAATTAAATAGTATAATATATATAAATGCAACGATCCTTTTTTGTGTTGAAAATTAATGTGGAAGCTAAGAGAGATTAAAAATAGAGAAATGTTAAGCAATATCTTAAAGGTATTAGTTATGAAATTTAAAGTAAAATTATTTTTATTAAAAAATAAAAAATTATATTATTTATGAAAATGCTTAATTATATTCTCTTATAATTTAAAGTAATCAATTCATTTTGTTTAAATTTTCCATATTATTTTCACAACTGTTAATTAAAAAATGATGAGTGCCAAAATTAAGTAGAGTAGAGAAACATATTGTTTTCCCAAAGAGGAGACAACCAAGTTGGATACTCATTACAATCCCTGAGGGCCACATGACGAATGGTTGAATGAATGGAAAAATGTACAGCTTAGGCAAGTTGAACTCTAATAGAAGATTTTCACATGTTAGTTGATGCAATTCTATCCCACAAGGGCATTAGATAAAAAAACTCCAAGTAGATTGGGTCAGAGATGCAAGAGAAGGCCCTAGGATTCTTATGAGCCTTAGGGTAGATTTCGGGCCCATGGGCTAAGTACGAGCCCACTTATCTTTGTAAATATTAGATTAAGGTTTCATTATTTTTGGGCCTTGTATTTAGGACTCCATAATGTAGGTAGGGTATCCTAGAAATATAGGATTTTTCAGCCCTTGTATTTTAGGACACCTAGACTAGTTTTTGTATTAGGAGTAATTTTGTAATTTCACATGCACTAAGTGGATATTTGATGTGTGTGGTTGGAAATAAATTTAATTGAATTGGTAGAAGCCCAATCCAATTAAATTTTAGAGGGGGAGGTGAGCATTTGCTTACTACACCCCATTGCCACATCATATAGTCACACTTTGTGCATGTCCTTCATGCTTTTCATGCCTCATGACACCTAAGCACACTTAGTGGAGAATCTTGGAATTGATCTTGGATTAGTGGGCTGAACCATAACTAAAATTCACTAATCATAATTAGTGAAATTTTGGCTCCAAAGTTTGGCTCCACAAATTCAATTTCAAATTCAAGTGAAATTTGAATTTCCCTCCAATTTTGTGTGACACTTAGGCTATAAATAGAGGTCATGTGTGTGCATTTTTTTCAACTTTGATCATTTGAATATTAAACTTCAGATTTCAAAGCTCATTTAGAGCACAAAATTTCGTGCTCTTCTCTCCCTCTCCCTTCATTCATCTCCTTCTTCCTCCAAGTTCTTATCCATGGCCTCCTATGGTGGTGAGCTTCTTCTAGACTCATCTTCTCCTTGAAGTGGCGTCTCCTCTCTCTCTTCCTTTCTCCATTCCGCTGTCATTCATCTTCCAAGAAGCAAAGGAATCCATTGATGAAGAAGATCCTAGGCCTACAAGCTCCAATGGAGCTTACATCATTAGTTCACCTTGAAGCTTCATTAAAAATGCTAAAACTTCTATCCATGTAGTCGATTTCACCTAGTAAGATAAGGTTTTAGTTGTTGTATCAAGTCAAACTCACAAGATCTATGGACTTCCCATGCCTGTGACATATAACTGCCAATCGGAACACCCTTCTAGAGGTATTTCCATATCTTCCGCTGAAACAGGCATGGCATGCTTTTAATTTCTGCAAGAACTTTAATGTCTCCGTGTAAGAAGGGTCTAAACGACTCACTGGTTTGCAAGAATTTATGTGATCAGTTGACTCCAATACTTATTTCAAAATTGATAAATCAGGAAAGCAAGCACTTAAACTGAATACTACAAAAAGAAAAAGGTCGCTTCAAATATTATTGCCCATCGCAATTGTGTTGCATAAATACTTGGTAAAAAAAAAGCATATCAAGTCCCTCCAAACACGCATCTATCAACTTGTATCTCTCATGAATTGTCACTAGGCAACATTAACTTCCCCATTCGAGTTTAATTTTAATGGATATGTCGAAAATCACAGTAAAAGTTGTATATGTTTAGTTCCCTGACCTTTATCAGGGGCCCAAGGTTATGATCCCCACATACTCTGTCCAATAGGACAATAGAGTAAAGAATCGAACAAATAAATAAAACTGATAAAACTTTCAAGGTACTGGGCAAATCTATAACTGTAACATGTAGGCGAAAAGCTTGCATCTAACAAGACATGCAGATGAGCATTGTCCAACAATTATTTCATACTACTATCGACTAAAATTATAAAAGGGCACAAAATAATGGTTTTTTTTTCATTTCTACTACAAATAAATTTTTCCTAAATAATGAAGCTATAGGCTTATAACAGATCACGCAAAACATTGTACATAAAGGAACAAATTACACACATATAATGGGCCACACAAAATAAAATGGAAGTAGAATCTATGAAGTAAACAAAGTACAATAAATATCAATTTCAGAAGGATCTTTGAAGCAGGTTAAGATGAGAAAAAACATAATGCCACAATCAACTCATTATCATAACCACAAAAATAAGTGATAACTTTTAATCATTAGACAACATTGGCAATGACCTTAGTTACTGCATTATATTTTCCTTTAAAGGAAAAAAGGAGCCCTTTTTGTTGGGGGGAGGGGGGGCTGCTAGGTGCACCCAACAATTGTTGTGAAAAGGGCATAATGCCCCTCACTAATTTTTTTTTAAAAAACCTGGACTCTCTCTCTCCCCGCGTTTCCGTTTCTGCTTCTTCTTCTTTCGGATCAACTCTTCTTCTTCCTGCTTCTTCTTCATTCTTTGTGCGTCTTCTTCTTCACGTTAGAGCCCTTCTTTGTGCCTCTTCTTCTTCTTCGTTGAGGAGGTTGTCACCATTGTTGCGGTGGTGCTGCGAGGAAGCTTCTGCGAAGAGCAACGCCGTCGTTGAGGAGGTTAGCATCCACCGTCGAGGTAAGCACCGTGAACCTTACCTTTTTTGGTCCAATGTTGCTGGCGATGGCGGAAATCGTTGTCGGAAAGTCGCTGGGAGCTTTACGGATCACCTGATCCGTAAAACTCACAGTTTGATTTTAATTAAAAAATTGTCAAATATTATTTGATACCTCTGATTGTATGCTAAATATTTGATAAATAGTGTCATGAATATCTACTGTTTCATACAAATTGCCATGAATGTATGCTAATTATTTGCTAAATACTTTATTTGATTTAATGCGAATATGTAATTGCCTTTTATGTAATTGCATACAAATTCATTCCTTTAACTAATAAGCCAACTTCCATGTGCTTCCATATAAGCCAACTTCCATGTACTTCCTTTAACTAAGTTATGACCAATATGATTGATATCCCTATAAGCCAACTTCCATGTGCTTCATATAAGCCAACTTCCATGTATTTCCTTTAACTAAGTTATGACCAATATGATTGATATCCCTATAAGCCAACTTCCATGTGCTTCATCTCAACATATCGAGGTACACAGTCAGCACCCAAGCAATCTGCAGCTTCTTGTACCTAAATTCATATCTAACAATTTAATTAGAGGAGAACAACAATGAATAGAAATAGAAAATCCAAATTCTCCAGTTCAGGCATACAACTCAACAGGTATATATATAGATAGATAGATAGATGCAAATACTTGCAATTAATGGATTAAACTAGGAAATAGGAATTTGACATGATAGAACTAGGAATTTGGCATGATGAAACTATGTAGTACCAAGAGTGAGCCTACCAGGGAGATGATCGTGGCTGTCCCAACACAAGCTTTGTTAGGACGGCTAATTATGCAATTCACTTTTAAATCAAGAAGTAGCTCTGCAGATTTCTGGGACTGTTATACATGCAAAAGGTCAGATGAAATAACTTTTGCCCACTTATTTTTTATGATTGGATGCAGTACTTGTATGACCATCAAGCATGTTCAATGGTTGATCACCACCAAAAGGAAAAACATCCTGTTAACATAAGGTAGTTTGCTTAGAACCTCTGAGCCTGTATGTGAAGAAATGCATTTGGAATCATGAACCAACTATCCCAAAACCTTAAGTTATTTAGAACTCTAAGCCACATGGTTGGCTGTAATATAATATCACAAATGATGAACCAACTATTCCATACAAATGGTTTTATATCAAACACTTTCCATTTCAATGCAAATTTTAGAGCAATAAGCATTTTGATCAAATCTGAAGAAGAAGAAAAATAGAAATATGGCAAAGCAGGTAAAGCAACTAAACCACGTCAAAAACATATTGGAGTAAACGTTAATTTTGGTCATACAACAATCCTTCCATAAATTTACCGTTTATGTTTAAAAAAAAATCACAACTTGCATGAGATATTAGAATGAATCATAAAAACACTTGGTAAACTACTTAGTAGTTAATATTTCAATTAATATTGCTTGGGGCTCATAGGAATGCACTTAACTGCCAGAATTAGAAAAGAAATAGCTCATAAAGGATAGAGTATCCTTTAACTAAGTTATGACCATGTACTTCCTTTATAGGTTGAACCAAATGAATAAGCATAAAGCTTGACCAGTCCACATAAGTGAGGCTTCTATTTGCCAAAAGATGAGGAGTTGCTTCCATTTCAAGAAGATTGATTTCTTCTTTCTTTGGCTTTGTTCATCTAATATCAATAATATTAGGATCCATAATCAATTTCCATTCAATCAAATAGTGTACTTAATAAAAACTAACCCGATAAAAGCCTAACATGTGTAGCCTTTCTTGACATGCCTTTCTTGACATACATCTCCTACAATCAATGAAAGCCTGACAGCTTTCGCGACTTTCAGTCATTGAAATTTGTGTTAGACCAATGAAATTTGAGTGAATGAAATCGGTGATTGAATTTGCGGCACTCATTTGCAGATCATGGTTAGGACCAGAGGATTAAGTCGTGCCTTAGGTCAGGTTACTGGAAGAGGTGTGGGCAGAGGAGATTGTGATGATTCCGATGATGCTCCGCAGCGTCGACGGCCTACTACATCCGCATGGAGGCAGCGAGTCGTTGTGACTGCGGCGCACGATGAGCCAATCGTCCCTACGCCAGATGTTCAGGATGACCCGATGGAGGCACCAGCTGCTGTAGAGGACATTGTGGCAGACATTCCTGTGGACACAGGCATAGAGGCTGCTGAGGATGAGCATGAGGGATTTCCAGATGGTCCGAGCGACCCATCCGTGTTGACCCAGTATGTGGATCATGTTGCTTGCAGCGTATGGACGGAAGAGGTATTTATACTATTTATTTTTAGTTACTTGTAAATTATACTTTATGATTGAAATTAGTTTTCCTTTAAATGATGATTTTAACGAATTTTGCGTTCCTTTATACTTCAATTCAGGAGCGTCCTGAATTGAAGCTATCCTCTCATGGGAGGAGGGTCCACAGTTTAGGCAGGCCTGTCCCTACCATTGAGGGACTTGTTGCTGGTACAAGACTAAGTCCTATAATTGTGTGTTCGGTAGACACCGACGATCGGGGACTTTTGTCCGCGTTTGTCGAGCGGTGGCACCGGGAGACGTCTAGTTTCCATCTCCCGGTGGGAGAGCTCACCATCATGCTGGACGACGTCTCCTCGCTTCTTCATCTTCCCGTGATTGGTGACTTACGCGCTTTTGAGCCCTTGCACGTGGACGATGCGGTTCAGATGCTGGTGGACTTATTGATGGTCTCCGCAGAGTCTGCTAGGGCTGAGACAGCCCAGTGTCGTGGACCGTACATACGCCTGCAATGGGTACATGATATATATGAGCGCCGATGCCAGGCAGGCCATTGGGCAGCTGCGGTTCGCGCATATCTTCTTCATCTTTTGGGTTCACTCTGTTTGCTAACAAGAGTGCAACCAATGTCCATGTTGTCTACTTGGAGGCCCTTCGTGACCTCAGTATGATGGAGAGGTACGCTTGGGGAGTGGCTGCTTTGGTGCATATGTATGACCAGCTGAACGATGCATCTATGAGCCACAGTCGGCAGCTTGGAGGTTACATCACACTGCTGCAGGTAACAAATATGTTTTTCATTCGTTCAGCCTCAACAATATTCAACTTTAAATTTTGTTACACTTTCATTATTAATGTTTATAATTTTGATGTTACATTTGTAGTGCTGGATTTACGAGCACTTTCTGTCGGTCACGGACTCCACTGCTGATCAAGAGTACGACGAGGATTCTCCGCGTGCGTGTAGGTGGATTGCGACCAAGAAGACCGTGAAGAGCATTCGTACGCCGTCATATAGGGAGCACCTGGACCGACTCCGGATTTCGGATGTCTGTTGGATCCCTTATGGGGAGCACCGGGAGGTCCGAGACTTCCACGTCAAATCATGTTATTCCGATCTCTTGCGCTGGGGGCCTGTTGCTGTTTATTACCGACCGGAGAGGATCGTGCGGAAGTTTCACTACACGCAGACCATTCCTACTCCTCTTGTCGATTCATGGGTCTCGTATGATGATATACATGACAGGTGGATGCACTACGAGGATCATATCGTTCTAGCAGGTGAGGTGTGCGTTGTGCCAGGCCAGTGTTCCAGTGACTACATGGACTAGTTCTTCCGCATCTCCCATCATTTCATGACACCAGACCATGCATTAGATCCTCTGCCTCATGGTCACGCCCCGCAGCCCCGAGTTGTCCCTCAGGCCTCACAAACAGATATCCCTCACGTGTCGGAGCCAAGAGCATCGTCGACATCTACAGAGGAGCCTAGACATGCAGTGGTAAGTAATACTAATAATTTATGTCATTTACCTCAATATTTGCATAATAATTTGTGTAATCAGTTTGTTTTGTATGTAACAGGAAGTTTGTGATGACATTGCTTAGAGGTTGGAGTGCCATCTGAGTCTAGGGGTGGTCACGCTTAACTCATCGACACATGAGGTGATCGAAGAATGTCTTAGGTTGGCCAGGAGTGTGACACAGGACCATCTAGTATATGTTAGGTCTAGACGCAGGCGGCACACGGATCAGGCGTAGTTTATGTACATATTTTATATTGATATTCCATGTATATACAGATATTGTACATGAACCCATTTCATGAGTATTGTTGGTTTTATTTATTTTCATTAGTAATGTTAGTTTTATTTATTTCCATTTGTGTCTATATACACGCGTGTTATTAAAATGGTCTAGTTAACTTAGTTATAGTATATGTAAATTATTATAAATGGTCTAGTTAACTTAGTTTACCAACTAATAAATAAAAATTTGAAATATAACTTTAAATATAATTGAAATAAAGAAGTTGAAAAGGGTGTAGAAAAAAATAAATTAAACAAAAAATGGACATCATGAGTAGAGGTCATACCAAAAAATAAATTAATATTTTTGTACAAAAAAAATTAAACAAAAAATGGACATCATTCATTATCTAAGATCCTTATTTTATATAACATACTAATATTTTTAAATTCTCTTATAATTACTATTTTCCCACTTATACTAATGATCATGTAAAAAAATGTATTATAAAGTAGTTAGTATTTTAATTTTTAATATAATACTAATTATTTTTTTATATTCTTTATAATATTAATGATATGATTAATTTTAAAAATAAAAAATAAATTAATGATGATAATATTAATTTTATAAAATCATTATTATCTTTTATGTATTTATTGATTTTTATTAATATGTATAAAATAACCTTAAACAATAATTATAATGGGACTGAGTAAGTATTTTAATATTATCTTCTAAACCAATTTATTCTAAAAATATATATTAAAAAATTAATTATTTATAATAAATCAATATTTATAAATATATTATAATTAATAAAATAAATAAATATATTTAATTATATTATAATTAATGAAATAAATATCTTTATAAATTATATTATAAAATAAATAGTTTTAATAAATTATTATTTTTCCTCTTACGGATCAAGTTAAGAGAAAAACCAAGTAAGGACAATTTTATTATTTTTTTAGAATGTTGGGTGCATCAACAATAATGTTGGATGCACCTAACAACACTCTTTTGTTAGGCATAGTTAGTAGGAGGGCTTCCTTGTTCCTGGGAAGTTGGGGGCTTAAAGCCCAGACCTCCACCTTTGGTGGGGCTACAACTTGGGTGAAAAAATAATTATTTAAACTAATTCCTTTATCATTTATCAAATGAGATACAATTTTTACAACTAATTCCCCAAATCCACGATATGCTTACTCAATTGGTACAATTTCAGTTCGAAAGGCCCATCCACCATAACCTTCAACTATTGGAGTTACCTTGCTATACAAAAAGCAGTCACTAACAACTCAAACTCATGAAAAGACAATACTATAGATATTAACAAATAACTTAACTGCCGATTACCTCACAAAAGCCGAGGACGTACATTAAGCAACCCTTTCTTATGAAGGTGACGAATATAGTCATTAAGCTCTATCAGTCTTGAAGATCCACTTCTTAGCTCTCCTATCTATAAACATTAAGAACCAAGTGCTAAAAAATCTTTCAAATGTATCAATTATTAGAATAGAAAATACAAGTAGGTAACTTTAAGCACTAACTGTTGGAGCAGGACGAAGCACAAAGCCCATTTGCGAGGACATATCTGCAAGTTTGCTACCAAAATGTGGGAAGCTATAAAAAACCTACAACCAAAATAACATAAAATACCCTGTAATTTTTAAAACATATATTTAATTAAGGAGACAATACTTAAAATTCCTATTGTATTTTTCATGAGATTATCAAATCTTTCTTCCTTTGCTTTATGAAGAATCTGCTTCACAACTAGGCCACCCATACTGCAAACAATAAAAAGGTACATGGGACAGAACAAAGTGAGGTACAATTTGATTAAGCAAACAACTTGGTTCCCAAGACATTTGGAAAATGCAATTTAGACAAAATACATAAAAGAAATAATAAATAACAAGGTTGTCTTTGTCCAAAATGATTTCTAGGATAAAGTATATATTAGAAAGATAAAAGCAGTCACAGCTGGGACACAAACCACAAAAATATTCGGAAGTTGTAACTGCTTGTTCATAAAACAGAACAAAGTGGCATGTAAGCACACCTCACTATAATTCTTTCCCAAAAATAGAACAAGATAGATTACACACACACATAATCAACAGCTACTAATTTGTCCTACATCCTTTTTTGTTACTTCAAAGTATGGTATGCTTTCTTTTCTACAAGTGCCTTGGGAGGTGGCCTTGGGGGGTGGGTGTGTGTGTCTAAATAACGGGGACATTTATTTGTTTAATTTGTATATGATCGAGTTTGTGGTATGATTAATATTTATGTATAGAGTTATGATCTGATCGATCGGAGAATGATGATCAAAGCCTGAGGAGTGGATGTGATCATTTGTGTGTCGTGATGTAAATCTTTGTAATCATTCTAATTTCAAAGTTGAGTTTTCCTATACTTGGGTGTTGGATATTCATATTATTAAGGTTTTGCCTTGTGAATTTATTTCTCTGAAACAACTTCATATATTTCTAAATTATATATTTGTAAATTAAGTATACAATAAAATTATAACAAATAAATATTTATCCTTTTTATTACTACTTTTACATTTATCCATTTTTAAATAATAAAAATATGCATTTATTGTTGCAAGAAGAAAAACTTGAGGGAATGAGAAATGATTTTTCTTTTTATCATAATTATATAAATGAGTTTGCAAACCACACAACTACGACTTGGAGCCTATTTCCTCGGTTCTGCCTTTTGAATCCAATGCCTGGATTAAGAATGGCGGATAAGGTTCAATGAAATGCAGCTCACAGAATGCAAGCTAAATCAGCTGCTTCTCACATTGGATCTTCGAAAGAGGTATTAATTTGTCTCTATCTTCTTTTCTTTCTTTTTTAGTCATAATTTCACTTCAGGTGTTGTTATCTTTATTTCACCTTTCTTATTCAGCAGCAAGGTAGAACTCCTTATGGGAAAAAAGTTAAGGGATTCCCGGTCTGGCTTTACAGAAGAAAAAGAGATTTTGGATATTCTTGTAAAATCTAACCATGACATTGACCCATATCAAAGAGGTTGCACTTAACATGATTCTAGTTATGAAAGCCATGTACATGAGAAAATTCTATATGTTGATCCTGTACACATGGTTAAGTCTCAAATAGAAAGACAATTTGAAATTAGGGAACATTGTTTAGAGAACATAACTATGAAGTACGAAATATGAACCTGCAAGGTTTGCAGAACATGAGGATATACTGATATAGTAGCCAAGAAGTTATAAAATAATATAGCAAATATACCGCTTGCTTTTCATGAAGATGCCTCTAACTTCTAGCTGCAATTGAAGTGCCTGTCAAATTTGCAAGCCACTGCCAATGAAGAACAAGAAATTCAGTTGATTAGAGGAACATCCAATGCCAATATGAAAATAACCATGAATGGAAGGAAGTACTTGACATAATTTCCGACTTATGAAAATAAAAAATGCAGAGGCTTTAATACTTTGTGAATTTAAAGTTGCTTAAATTAAGCTAGGGTTTACCTTGTATAGAGCAGAATATTATGATTACTCCTGCACAGTCAGAAACTGCATAATAGAGTATGATATATTTCTACAAATAATGGTAACCTTCTGTTATTTAGAACTAATCTAATTAAACGTGTTGTCTATACTTAGAACTGTGAACTGTTGGAATCTACAACATCTAAATTATCTAGTTATTAATTAGGATTTGCATCAAAACCTCACTCCCAATATGACATTCTAAAGTCCACGATATATCAGCTATGATGAATTCTTGAGGGTATGGGAGTTAAGATCAATCTAAAAACCTGTTAATAAGACTTCAATTAACTTAGAGTGTTGGAAAATTTAATTACAATAGAGGCATGATTCTCTTGCCTATGGAGCAGACTGGCAGAATTAAGGAGAAGTAAATCAAAGAGGTTAAGAAACCAAACCACTACTAGCTAACTACTTGTTCATTCTATGACAAGCTTATCCGGGTATGGAGGAAAGGAAATGATATTATCTTGTAGTTTGATGCTAATTAATGTTAATCCAGTTGTATCACAATAGAGTATGATATACTATAACTGTCTAACTACTTCTAAGTCAGTTAGGGAGATTAGACAGAAGATATGACTAAGCTACATTTTACTAGATGTGTAGTCTACTTCTATAGTTGTCTCAAGTACATCAAATGCAAATAAAGTAGGCTAGAATCAGAGAATGTGTAGTATACTACATTGCCTAACTTAATTCTTAACCAACTTTCCTTAGTGTCAAATTGTTTTAAAATATAATCAAATGTGGAGTTAGAGCCTATAAATAGTTTTTGTTATTTTGTAGTTTAGATCCCTAATCAACTAACAAAAAAAAAGAGTTTTGGTTAGATGATTTGTTTGCCTAAAAAAGAAAAACAAGATGCTAGAACTACTCCAATCTGATTTCAATATCAAATCTCCAAATTAAACTACTTAGAGCTAAGGTGCACCATTGTGTGCCTTTTGCTTTGATAATAACGGTATAATTTGTTTCCTTGTGTGCTGAAATACATACATACCAGCAAACTTGCATTGATGACTTTGAAAATGCAAAAGAAGTAACCAAGTTCTTAGTAAGAAATATCAAAAATCCATCGTGCAAAACACACACAATAAACCAATTCATATCTCTACTTCAAGAAATGTCGTTCATTCTTCATATTCAACTCTAAAGTTTGAAGTAAACATGAAGAGAGGCACATTAGATTAAATAATGTTTTTTTTACATTCTTTTGCGCTGAGTGGTTATTCGTTTGTTAAAATGGTTTGACTTCAATGTTGACGGCCATGACCGTGACGGCCATAACACTTGTGTCGATGAAGCTCAGCCTATGCTGGCCATGGTGGTGGTGGAGGGGGTGGCTTCGGTGGTGGTGGTAGATGTGGTGATGGTGTGGCAGCGGACATCGTCGCCGATGATGGACAGAGCAAGAGGTTGAAGGTCGATGACGCAAACCACAGCGAGAACGGCAGGTGCAAGAAGGAGCCTAACAAGGATAGAGCGAGAGACCGTGACTGTGAACGTTCTTCTAGCCGTCATAGGAGCGAGAGGGAGAGAGACTAAGAGAGGAGAGACGGGGTTGTCAGCAATGGAGGGAGATGGAGCTGGCATGCTTAAGCATGCGTAACTTCATTACGGGACTGAGGCTGATGCGCTTCTTGGTGTCCACGATGGTGATGAAAGCGGAGCGAAGACTCGGGAGGTCAATTTCTGTATTTTGTGGCTCTATTGTTAAGGTCTCCACAGGTGGTGGTGCGTCTGTTGGGGATGAGTTGGGATAAAAGGGAGTGGGTGTGGGAGCGGATAACCGGTCAAGGATGACGTCAAGCTTGGCGGTCATCTCTAGAGTCTTGGTGGTCATCTCCAAAGTTTGGGTGGTCATGGGGATAGGTTTAGGGTGAGGTGGTAAACAACCTCTGCAAGGCGGTCTAGGGTGGCCTAGTGGCTGTAGTGAGTAGGTATGGTTGAAGGTAGGGGTTTCGGCAGGTAAAGGCAGCCATGGACGGCAGGTCGGACCAATTTGTTAGGAACATAACTACACTATGCTATGCTAACTACACTAAACAGGTATTTCATAATTCTTCTTTGTTTATTGATATTGCTGATAGCATATTTATAGCTGAACATATTCCACGATTATGGCCCAACATTGGCCAGCTACCACTACACGACTAACAAACTTGCACTGAAACGGTTACATTGGAAATGGATGATGGATAAAAGGTAATAACAAAATGATATGTAGTAGTAACAGAATGATACGTGATGGGATATTCTCCAGCTGTTATGGGACACGTAATCACGTAAATGGGTGGACTTCTCAGTTGTCTTCTTGGGTTTGTTATGGGACATGTTACAACTGGTGTTGCTATCATTGTCTCTGGATTTGTACCTCTTTGGTCTTATATTTTCTTCTTCCATGTTCAACAAATACAATTTTGTAACTCCTAAATTGATATCGTACATGTGTGGGATCTATATGATAGAAAACTAGGATTATATTCTCTCCATATTTCTCTTTGCACTTAAGTATTAATATTTTCATAAGTTCTTCTAAACACCAATGCAAAAAATCATAATCTAGTGAGAATATGATCAATTAAATTAATGACCCTTCAATTGCTCCAACATGGCCACATTTCATCTTCCCTCTCAAGTTTATCATCTACAAAGCATTTATTTTCTTCCTTTGAAAAGTGTCAATCAAATGTCTGAGAAACCCACAGCGGATGTCCTCACCCCTGAAGCTAACATAATCATCATATTTTGTTTAAGATTTGGTATCTGACATGCGTTTTTCCTCTAAACCCTTAAGTTTTCGAAATAACCAATAGACAAAAAAAACAACACAAAGAAATGAACAAGAATCAAAGGAATACAACATATTAAATTTCTAAAATAACTTGAGAGACCAAGTATTGTGTTGGATTGGAACAAGTGCACTATGGATTCCCTTTGTCTCTACACCTGAATATGTATGAGCCACTAGGTAACCGTTAGAAGTGGACTAGAAAAATCAGATCAAAGTCACATAAATGGCAATACTCTTTGGTGTGTGGACCATACTATTAGACCTTAGAAAGTATTGGTACACTTTGATATTTTTTTCTAGACTTTAAGTATCCTTCACTTGAAGAAATCCTGTTGGAATCGGGTAGGACCACTATGAGCAGGAAAATTTTCCCCCCAAGTATTAAACACAACTGGATACTCGGGACTCAAAAAAAATTATCTCCCGTAGAGGAGGTGACATTAGTTGAAGGTATCTCTTCAAAGTTTGGCGATTGCATTTGAATAGAAACTTGGACATGCTCAAGTGAGGGAGAGGAAAAAGATATGAGCAATTTATTAGTAAGGTTGATGATGTTGTCGCAACAAAACCGTGGTCATGATCACAATTTAGAACCTCTGCACATGACAAAATATTATACCATCTTCTGGCCAAAATGAATAATTGATTTCTGATGTTAGGATTAAGAGCCAACTTTTTGTTTTTTCTTAATAAGATTAAGAAGCCAACTGATGCGCATGCATGTTAGAAAGACATTTTGTTCCCTGCCTTGGAGTTTAAGAAGTGATTTCATGGGAGCTACCGAAAATTAATTGAAAATATTAATGATGGAAAAAGCAATTGTTTTCTACCTTAAAACTGCGACAATTAGGTGTAACAAAACAAAATAGGAGAACTACAACTACACGCAAGGTATTTAGCCTAAGAATAGGATTCAATACAAAGCATGAGGAACTATGTAGATGCTTCTTGTTAGAATGTCTTTTTTAGCGGTTATATTAAAACAACATCTACAAAAATAATCCTCCAAGAGATTGGAAGGTTGAGAAACTTAAGCAGAGTGTGCATTTTTCCCATACCAGAGGATGCGAAGGCCATTTTGTTGGAACAATAAAGTTCTCACACTCACACTATGCACCCACTATCACTCTATGTTAGAGAATAAGAGAATATAATGAAAGAATTGATTGAGAGAAAATAGAGAGGACTTAGAATTCTGAAAAAACTTCTGCACTCTCATACTTCTCATTGATGATCACTATTATTTTTATACACACTGCACATGTAGCTATAAAAAACTTCATAGCTGTTAAACTAACTTCAAAATGAATCACTAACTAACTCCTAATTAACTAACTGAATTATAGCATACATCAACATTCCTCCTTAATTCAGATTTGTCAAGGATGTCACTGCTAACTTGTCTCTCAATTCCTTGAACTTGATAGACTTCAATGGCTTAGTTAGTATGTCTGCAACTTGATCTTCAGACCTATAAAACTCTAATTCAAGCTTCTCCTTACTCACTTGATCATGCAAGAAACGAAACTTGGTTTCAATATGTTTACTCTTGCCATGTGCCACGGGATGCTTGGCTAAATCAATTGCTGATTTGTTATCAATCCACAACCTCATAGGACTGCAATCTCTCATGTTCAGTTCTTCCATTAAAGCTTCCAACCATAGAGCTTGACAAGCTGCCATAGCAGCAACAATATATTTTGCTTCACATGTTGACAAGGCAACTACACTCTGCTTCTTTGAGCACCAAGAGATTGGAGTTGTTCCAAATTTGAAAACATACCCAACAGTGTTTTTCCTATCATCCTTATCACCACACCAATCTGAATCACTATAACCAAACACTTCTTCTTCTATATTCTTCTGACTGTAAAGATATAAAATGCCAAGATCCAATGTTCCTTTCACATACCTCAGAATCTTCTTTGCTTCCAGGAAATGAAGTGTCTTTGGTTTCTCCATAAACCTGGTTATCAACCCAACACAATAGGCAATGTCAGGTCTGGTGTTACATAGGTACCTCAATGAGCCTACAATTTGCTTGTACAAGGTAGGATCAACTTCTTTTTCATCCCCATCTCTTTGCGGCTTAATTCCAGTTTCAATATTGAACCTCAATGAGCCTACAATTTGATTGTACTTCATCATATTGAACCTCTTCAGAATACCTCTTTTGATGCATGAAAATCCCTTTATTAGTAGAAACAAATTCAATACCAGTTTGTTGGAACAATAAATTTCTCACACGCACTCACACTATGCACTTACTATTACTCTATGTTAGAGAATAAGAGAAGATGATGAAGGAATTGATTGAGAGAAAATAGAGGGGACTTAGAATTCTGAAAAAACTTCTGCACTCTCATATCTTCTTTACTACTGCCAGTCACTAGCAAATCATCTACATAAAGACATATTATCAAAAACTCACCAGAATCTATGTTTCTAACATAAACTCCATGCTCAGTAGTGCACTTGGTAAAATTCTGCTGGACTAGGAAGCTATCAATTCTCATATTCCAGGTTCTAAGAGCCTACTTAAGGCCATATAGTACCTTATTCAACTTGTAAACTTTATCCTCTTGACCTGCCACTACATAACCAGGTGGTTGAGTTATGTAAACTTCTTCTTTAAGTGGCCCATTCAAAAATGCTTACTTCACATCAAGTTGATATAAAGACCAGTTTCTGTTGCTAGCAACTGCCACAATGAGCCTAACAATTTCAAGTCTTGCAACTGGAGCAAAACCCTCATTGTAGTCCAAGCCATGTTTCTGCAAAAATCCCCTTGCTACTAATCTTGTCTTATACTTGGATGCATCTCCATTAGGCTTTACTTTAATCTTATAGACCCACTTCACATCAATTGGTCTTTTTCCTTGAGGTAAGTGGACTAACTCCAAGTCTGGTTCTTCTTAATTGATCTCAATTCTTCTTCCATAGTTGTTCTCCAATGTGAACTTTGTGAGGCTTCATCATGACTCACTGGTTCTGATTCAGCAAGTAGAGCAAAGTGCACAAAATACCTTTCTACGGTGATTGCTATATCAGGATTCAATTCATACTCTCTGAGTGTTTGTGGTACTTGTCTCCCTCTTTGTGACCTTCTGAGTTGCTCTCCACCTGATGGTACATCATCTTCACTTTGTTTGTCTTCAAGGTTCACAATCACCTTTCTTTCACCATTGTCAGTAGCATTTCTTTCCTAATTCCAGCCCTTGGTTTCATCTATCAAGACATCTCTGCTAATCACTTCCTCATTCTAGGATCATACAACTTGTAGCCACTGATTGGATGATATCCAATGAGTATCATTGGTTCAGCCTTGTCATCAAGTTTCTTTCTGATCTGCTCAGGCACATGCTTAAAACACAATGAACCAAATATTCTGAAATGACTCACACTAGGCTTCTTTTCTGACCATGCTTCTTCAGGTGTGTATCCCTGCAATCTCTTAGTGGGACATCTGTTCAAAATATACACAGCAGTAGAAGTTGCCTCTCCCTAGAAGTAATGAGGCATTCTCTTCCCTTTCATCATGCTCCTGGCCATGTTCAGAATGGTTTTGTTTCTTTTCTCAGCAACACCATTATGTTGAGGTGTATAGGGAGATGTCACTTCATGAATTATTCTCTCTTCATCACAAAATACTTGAAATTCATGTGAGTTATACTCACCACCTCCATCTGTTCTAAGCACTTTGATTACCTTATCACTCTGCTTTTCACTCAACAACTTAAACTTCTTAAAGATGTTAAACACCTAACTTTTCCGATTAATGATAGATCCATATTTTTCTAGTAAATTCATCAATGAATGACACAAAGTAACTGTTACCTCCTAGGGATTTCACTTCAAAAGGACCACACACATCAGAATAGATCACTTCAAGCTTTGTTTTGGATCTGATTGGAATTTGTGACTTAAAAGAATTCCTTGGTTGCTTTGACACACAACACTCAACACACAACTGTTTTGGTATCTCAATTTGAGGGAGACCATGAATCACTTTCTTACTTTTCAATTCACTTAAACTCCTAAAATTTAGATGACCAAACCTTTGATGCCACATCCAGCTTTCATCACTTATAGAAGCAGCCAAGCATTGAAATTTTGCAATCTGAATTCCAATCTTGAATGTTCTGTTTCTTGACAAAAGGGCCTTTAGAATCAACCTCTTATTGCCATCAAACATCTTCAGTTGATTGTCCTCCATCTGCATTGAGTAGCCCTTTTCCAGCAACTATCCCAAACTTAGCAAATTATTCTTCATATTGGGAACATATAGCGCATCATTGATAAATGAGTGTTGTCCATCCTTCCTCTGAATCATCACCTTTCCAATGCCTTCTGCAGTTACAGAACTGTTATCTGCAAACTTGATCTTGCTCTTCACCTTATCATTAATGTTTAGAAACCACTCTCTATGTCCAGTCATGTGATTGGAACAGCCTGTGTCAAGATACCATAGATTAACATTGTCTTCTTCTAAGTTTGTAGTTGCCATTAGTAACACTTTATCAAAGTCAGAATCCTCATCTTGTGCCAATTGAGTCTCATCTACATTTCTTGGGACCCTTTTATTTATGCATTCATCTGCAAAATGTCCCCATTTCTGACAGTTATAATACTGAATCCCTTTCTTGTTGAATTTCTTCTTGCCCACTTTGTGATTCCCTCCACTTTTCTTGTCAATTTTTGCATTCTGGTTATGATTTCCAGAACTGTTGGAGACCTCACCTGACCCCTTCCACTTATTGTTCTTCCACTTTCCATTTCCCTTCTTATTCTTGCCACCATCATAGTTGTTCCCTTTGGTTGTTTAGGCTTGCAATTCTTGCTCAACTGATCTTTGTGAGTTTCTTTCATTGAGCCTCATCTCTTGAGCTTTAAGTATTCCTTGCAGTTCTTCAATCTTCATTTCTTCAAGATCCTGGCCTTGCTCAATTGCCACCACTATATGATTGAATCTTGGTGTCAAAGGTTCTTAATACCTTGTCAATGATCCCCAAGTCTGATTGCTTGTCACCATAAGCATTCATTTGATTTGTAATTGCCAAGATTCGAGAAAAGAACTCACCAATGCTTTCTTGATCACTCATTTGTAGAAGTTCATACTGCCTTCTCAAGGTCTGCAGCTTCACCTTCTTGAGTTTTCTATCCCCTACATAGGATTTCTCTAGAGTATATCATGCCTTATTTGCAATATCAGCAGATCAAATTTTCTAGAAATTATCTGCATCTACACATTGATGAATAATGAACAATGCCTTTGCATATCTTTTCATCAAATCACGACGAGCCACCTTCTATGCATCAGTTGGGTTCTTTTCAAGTTCTTGAACTCCTTCGTGCACCACTTCTGTCACATCTTGAAATTGAAAGATTACCTTCATCTGAGCACACCAATCACCATAGTTCTTGCCTATGAGAACGGGCATAGATGCTGGAAAATTTCCATTCAAGGAAGCCATCTCAATTTCGGTATTCAGGGATCTTGAACCTCAGCTCTGAATACTAGTTTGTTGGAACAATAAAGTTCTCACCCTCACACTATGCACCCAATGTCACTCTATGTTAGAGAATAAAAGAATATAATGAAGGAATTGATTGAGAGAAAATAGAGGGGACTTAGAATTCTGAAAAAACTTCTGCACTCCCATACTTCTCATTAATGATCACTATTATTTTTATACACACTGCACATGTAACTATAACAAACTTCATAACTGTCAAACTAACTTCAAAATGAATCGCTAACTAACTGAATTACAACATACATCAACATATTTTTTTCCCATTTTTTTCCAGGAGAACAACTTAATGCGAGAAAATTGTGAGTGATCCATCATATGCCAACTGTTAAACTTCTGAAGGACATAAAATATGATATAATCATAGTTATCAAATTCGACTGAGTTGACCCATTAACCGGGAATCAGACACCCAGTCGGTTGAGCTAGCATTTTGATCTGTTATGCATTCGAACCGGTGAAATCGATTAACTCGGGCGATTTTTAATCAACTCGGTGACTAACCTGTTTCTTTTGAACCGGTTACATAGATGTGCGATGTGCTAAAGTCATGTCTTTGTCACTGATGTGGCAGTGTTTCTCACTATCGCACACTACATTGTCCTAGGCCTTTGCACTGTACTCTGCAGATTAGTTGGTTGCGCACGTTTTTTGGTTACAAATACACGTTTGTTTAAAGGATGGATGTCGAACCCAAGATCTTGTGATTACATGAAAAATCAAATACCACTAAACCACGTCATTTATTTGGTTATAATAATAACATATCAATCTTATTTCATTATAAAATTCAAAAACTTGTTATATAGCAAGTCATGTGAGTCAACTAGATTTAGTGATCTCGTATATCTCAACTAAGTCAATGATTGGTCTGAATCAAATAATTATGAGTATAGTTATAATTATTCCAATACAAAAACATGTTTAAGTATGAATTGCACCATAACAATTACATGATTAAGTGTGAACTTCATGCATCACATATGCAAGATTTGAAAGTTACATATGTATTATGAACTAAGAAGCACATATTTAGACACGGTATTGAACACGACACAAACACAGGGACACACTTGTAATAAAAAAAATATGGGAGACACACACACATTGTGTGTGTGTGTGTAAAATATGATCAATATCAACATGACAAAAATTTAAATATGATCAAACATGATAATAAAATTTATATATTCATATGATAATAAATCTAAGAAAAAGTACTAACTACTAAGAGGCATCAAGAGATATGCCTAACAAAAAGTATTAAGACTAACAGGAATCAAGTCTAACAAAAAGTTTAAATACTAGTCTATTAAAGTCCTTGGTCATCTTCATTGAAAAAGACAATTTCTAAAATTGGTTCATCAAGAGATAAATTGGTTATTTCATCGTCATTAAGTGAAAACCTATCTCCTGCAATATCCCACATTCTAGTTTCCTCTTCATTGTAGTTTAAGGAATTTCTTGAAATAAGGTGAAGATTGCTATGAACATATACAAGATTCCCCACTCTTTTAGGTGTCCTCTTATTTCTTTTCAAACTATGTATGAAATTGTAGGTGCTCCAATTCCTTTCACAACAAGAAGATAAGTATGGTTGCCCAAGTAACTTAAGGGCCACCAAGATTTTGCATCCAATTCACCTTTATCCCTTAAAGAGTCAACATCATGAAAGTCTTCTCTTTCACTAGAAAAAATTGTAAACTTTAAATTTACTTGTCTCCTTACATCCACATCATCAAAGTATCTTCTAAAGCATTTCTTCCTTTCATCAGTAAGTTCCACATCTTGATGTGGGGGAACTCTTGATCAATCTTCACGTAATCATTCATGACTATAATATGTACAACAATAAAAAATATATAAACATAAATTAATATAACCCACAAAGAAATGCATGTAAAAAAATTTAATCATAAATTAATTTAAGGATATAAAGTATTACATTGGGTTTAAAGAATGTGCTAGACAATGAAAAGGTGTGTTACTCTTAGTCCAACAGTCCATTAATATTTTGTGCACTACATCATTAAAGGATGATTCTTCATTTTTTTGTTTCTTTCTTTCCTGTTGGTATATGACTTGTCTCACATTTTCAATCATTGAATCCTACATTTCATATGCCAAGTGAAGACGAGTCATATTAGTATCTGTCTTTCTAAGAATATCATAAATAACAGTAGTTAAAAAAAAGTATGTAATCAACCTTGTTCACCAAATATCATCCAACAAAGTTTCTTTCACTTTTTTTGCCATTCCAACATCATGATCCTTGTAAGTAGACCATTCAAGAGTAATAAACATTTTTTGGAGTCCTTCTTTCAAACTTCTAAATCTCTTTAACATCACAATAGTTGAAACAAATCTTGTAGGAGCAATAGAAGCAACTTCAATGAGTTGAAGTTATTGTACGTTGATAATCTCATAAAGTGTCCCATGATAAAAAAGAAATTAATCAAATTAGCATCATCTGCAATTTGTGTGATCCAAGAACATTGTTCATAAGTAACATTATTTTTCTCAACATCCTTGGTTGCACAATAATTTTTCAATGCAAGGTTCAAGGTGTGCACAACACAAGAAGTCCAATAGATGGCAAGAAACTCATTCTCTACGATCATACCTGATGTCTTACATACAGCTGCATTATCAGTCACAATTTGTACCACATTTAATACCCAACCTCCGTAATTGCATCTCTGATGTGTAGAGCAATGAAATCCTTGTCCTTTATATCACCAGAGTAATTTACCGCCTTTAAGAATATTGGTCCACTCTCAGTGATAGCCATGAAGTTGATAAGAGATCTTCTTTGAAGATCACTCCACCCATCACTAACAATGGTCGCACCTTTCTGATTCCATGAATTTCTTATTGGTTGCAAGAGGTTCTCTACATGGCTTCTCTTTGTTGTAAGCAAGGTAGTTCTCAACTTATTGTAACCTGGAGGCTTATATCAACTAAGATTAGGAGTATTGGCAACATAAGAAAATGTCTCCCTATAATAATGATTCCTTGCTAGATGAAATGGTAGCCCTGAAGAGAAAAACATCCTTGCAATTCTAGCATCAAGACCATCTCTACCTTGCAAATTGAAACCTTTTTCTAAAGGACCTGAGACTTTTGGAGGAGCATCATCTTGTGTTTGTTTGCCTTCACCAGGTAAAGAGATTTTTTTCTTTGAATTTTGTATCTTCAAAGTTGCTTCATTGACCAATTTTTTTTAATTCAATTAGTTTTGGAAGAGTCAACTTTGAACAAGATCTAACTCTTTCTCCTAAGATTTTTAGCAAGTGAGCCCTTACACGCATGTAAGACCCAATGAATGAGATTTCACACAAATTGCATGTGATCATGGCATTTCCCCCCGCCAAGAGTCTTTCTTAACTTCCTAACATGTCTCCATAGGGGTTGATTTGATCCTCTTGCTTCATAGCTTCATTAGCACTACTGATCTCTACAATAAAAAAATGGATACAATAAGAATTAAGCAAAATAAAACATTAAACAAAACCTATATATGTATGAAGAAGCACATATATGTATGAACTGAAAAATATATATGAACTCAATCCCAAGAAGATATCAAATAATGAGTTTATTATTTTAAATTCTCACCAAAACAATCCAAATATACGAGCAACGTAGATAAACAACAAAACTTAAACATCAAGAAAAATTCACAAATTAGAGAAACATAGGAAATGCCACAAAATTGAAAAAACACTTTTATAAATGAACTTAAGGCTTTAGCATATCCAAAACGGCTTTGTCCTGATGATGGAATTTAATGGCATATAAGTTCATGGAAAAACTAAAAAGAAAAACACCACGTAATTAAAAGAACAAAAACATGATAGTTAACAATATCAATATCGTTTCCAATATGTATGAACGAGCACATTGAACATTGAACAAAAGCATGGAAGTTAACAATATCAATATCTATCTTGTGTTTTGCGCACAGCGACGAAGGTCTAGGGTGGCTTGCATGCGAGGACGGTGGTCTGATGGTGGTGTTTTGTTCGCCTGTAGAGCGGGAAACATGAAGGAGAAGAAGAAGGTTCATTTTGTGTGTGAGAACTAAAGCGGTTTGTTCTCTTTAGTAAATGTTTTTTTTAAGAAATAAAAAAAGTGACGTGTCCATATCCGAATGATGGGCCACATCCAACTGCGTGTGTCCGGCGAACTCAAACGCATCG